>NW_027129247.1:0-1000 GCF_037325665.1 Littorina saxatilis
TGGTGGCTTCTCTTCGCAAACTCTGGTTAATAATGAAACAGGTACAGGTGTATTCAGAAATGCAGCTACTTATTTCCGTCATAGTACGAGAGATGGACAGAGAGAGAGAGAGAAAGAGGACATTTTTGATTAAGCTCTTTTGGTGACTTCTCTTTGCTAATGCTAGTGAATAGTGACGCTGTTAGGTCTGTATTCACAAATGCACGGCGCCTATTTCCGCCTAAGTACTGCGGGGGATTTGTCGTGGGTTCAGCGACAAAGCCGTGTTAATGAACACGGGAATTAGTTCCTCGCAGAACAACTAGCACGCTGGTGATAATGGAGTTCACAGTACTGTCGCGTGGCTGTAACTTTGGAAACTGTCAATACACACGCTCATAGACCTGTGTGTGAGTGTGTGTGTGTGTGTGTGTGTGTGTCTGTGTGTCTGTGTCTGTGTCTGTGTGTCTGTGTGTGCTTGTGCTTGTGTGTACGTATGTCTGTGACTGTGTGTGCTTGTGTGTGTGTGTGTGTGTGTGTGTGTGTGTGAGTGTGTGTGTGTGTATGTGTGTGTGTTTGTGTTTGTGTGTGTGTGTATGTGTGTAACAGGGGGGGGTGTGATGTGTGTAGATGTGGGTGAGTGGCTGCATCTTAACTTACCATTCTTACGTCAGTTTGTTCTTCCTGTTATTCTTCTATTTTCAATTGCAAAAGAAAATATTTTGGTCAAAACGCTAAATATGTTGTGTAATTCGAAACAACTGTTAAGAGGAGTTCCGTTTTCATTGTTCCTGTTTCTAAGTCACTACCAGTCGTTTATAATTGAAAAACGTAGTTCCTCGATTAAACAAGAACATTGTATATCGCACGCAGGAGGACAAATGTGACCCTCCACCACGAAATGAGTCGCATGTCACCTCGCACGGTTCTGCGCTAGGCTTAATATAAGTCCGGGGAGTGTCTGGTAACAGTGTGAGGGTCACCTTAGTCACAGGCTTGTAACTCAAACAGTTTTCGCTCT
>NW_027129249.1:2500-42269 GCF_037325665.1 Littorina saxatilis
TTTCTGGCTTAAAATCAAAGGCCTTGATAGCTAAATTACAGCTAATGTTGGGCTAAAAGCACGCTTCTTTCCAGGTAAACTCTCGCCTGGGCGAGCACAGCACAAACCAAGCCTGTTCAAGTTAAAATCACACTCTTCTTCGCCCCAAATCACGCCCTCGTTTACTCTCCTTCGCCCAAAATCCCTCCCGCTTTTGCCCAAAATTATCACACTCTTTTCCGGCAAAATTCAGGCTTTCCTGCAGCTAAAAATCACATCGGGTGTCACTCAAATCAAGCCTATCACACAGAGGGAACGACGACTGTCTTCGCTGTACACACGCACGTCTTCTTGCACACCTTCGCAAGCTCAGGAGCTTTTTGCATACAACAGTCAAGACGCTATACGTCCAACATTCGATCGGCCCAATATGAGCCCAAGACACAAATCAAAATAAAAGTGTCTGCACGGCAACCCCTTTATAAAGCTGTCTCGCAGCAGCTGCCATTCACTGTGACTGTATAGGGGTTTCTGTACACAATGAATATTGAAGGCAGCTGTTACTGAAATGTGATCAGTTACAATGGGTCTTTGAGTTTTTATGTAAAGGCAATTGCTGAGAACAAGAAAACGTGAAGAAATATTTTGAGGCGATCGAGATGTGGATTAAATCAGGCCCCCCCAAAAAGAAGAAAAAAAGACTTGTGTCTTTAATCGACAAAACGTTATTTCTATTCTCGTTCATTTCTCGTGTCACACATTCTTTCTCGGCGAGGATTTGGGGACAGGGAAGGAGGGGGTAGGTGGTGGTAAGGCAGTCTCGTTGTCAAAGAAAGAAAGAAAGAAAGAAAGAAAGAAAAGGGAAGTAACCTGGAGTCTGTATAGGTCTGCTGATTGCATCATCCTTCTCTTTCGCTTTTTTAGTTGGTGTCCGTTGCATTTTGCCAACCTGCCTTTTCCTTTTCTCTATCCTTCCCTTCTTTCTTTTTTAAATTTTTTTTAAAATGTTTTTCCTTTTGAAAGACACGAAAGCAGACAGAGAGAAAACAAGTCGCGTAAGGCGAAAATACAACATTTAGTCAAGCTGTCGAACTCACAGAATGAAACTGAACGCAATGCAATTTTTCAGCAAGACCGTATACTCGTAGCATCGTCAGTCCACCGCTCGTGGCAAAGGCAGTGAAATTGACAAGAAGAGCGGGGTAGTAGTTGCGCTGAGCAGGATAGCACGCTTTTCTGTACCTCTCTTCGTTTTAACTTTCTGAGCGTGTTTTTAATCCAAACATATCATATCTATATGTTTTTGGAATCAGGAACCGACAAGGAATAAGATGAAAGTGTTTTTAAATTGATTTCAAAAATTTAATTTTGATCATAATTTATATATTTTTAATTTTCAGAGCTTGTTTTTAATCCAAATATAACATATTTATATGTTTTTGGAATCAGAAAATGATGAAGAATAAGATGAACGTAAATTTGGATCGTTTTATAAAAAAATACTTTTATTTACAATTTTCAGATTTTTAATGACCAAAGTCATTAATTAATTTTTAAGCCACCAAGCTGAAATGCAATACCGAAGTCCGGCCTTCGTCGAAGATTGCTTGGCCAAAATTTCAATCAATTTGATTGAAAAATGAGGGTGTGACAGTGCCGCCTCAACTTTTACAAAAAGCCGGATATGACGTCATCAAAAGTATTTATCGAAAAAAAGAAAAAATGTCCGGGGATATCATTCCCAGGAACTCTCATGTAAAATTTCATAAAGATCGGTCCAGTAGTTTGGTCTGAATCGCTCTACACACACACACACGCACAGACACACAGACACAGACACAGACACACACACACACACACACACACACACACACACACACACACACACACACACACACACACACACACACACATACACCACGACCCTCGTCTCGATTCCCCCCTCCATGTTAAAACATTTGACTAAATGTAAAAAGTGATAAAAAGAGAAGAAAAATATCCGCACAGATTAAATAGAAACAAGTCGCGTAAGGCGAAATTACTACATTTAGTCAAGCTGTGGAACTCACAGAATGAAACTGAACGCACTGCAATTTTTCACAATGACCGTAGTCCGCCGCTTGTGCATAACGGAGTGAAACTGACGAGCCTGTTCAGCGCGGTAGTGGTTTCGCTGTGCTGCATAGCACGCTTTTCTGTACCTCTCTTCGTTTTAACTTTCTGAGCGTGTTTTTAATCCAAACATATCATATCTATATGTTTTTGGAATCAGGAACCGACAAGGAATAAGATGAAATGAAGTTTTTAAATCGATTTCGGAAATTTAATTTTGATCATAATTTTTATATTTTTAATTTTCAGAGCTTGTTTTTAATCCAAATATAACATATGTATATGTTTTTGGAATCAGGAAATGATGTAGAATAAGATGAACGTAAATTTGGATCGTTTTATATAAAACAAAAATGTATTACAATTTTCAGATTTTTAATGACCAAAGTCATTAATTAATTTTTAAGCCACCAAGCTGAAATGCAATACCGAAGTCCGGCCTTCGTCGAAGATTGCTTTACAAAAATTTCAATTAATTTGATTGAAAAATGAGGGTGTGACAGTGCCGCCTCAACTTTTACAAAAAGCCGGATATGACGTCATCAAAAGTATTTATCGAAAAAAAGAAAAAAATGTCCGGGGATATCATTCCCAGGAACTCTCATGTAAAATTTCATAAAGATCGGTCCAGTAGTTTGGTCTGAATCGCTCTACACACACACACGCACAGACAGACAGACAGACCGACACAGACACAGACACACACACACACACACACACACACACACACACACACACACACACACACACACACCACGACCCTCGTCTCGATTCCCCCTCTATGTTAAAACATTTAGTCAAAACTTGACTAAATGTAAAAAAGGTAAACAGTAAACACAAATCAGCACGACAAATGTAAAGATGATACGATGATACGACCCCTGAACCGACACCCCCCCTCCCCCCTCCCCCCCCCCCCTTCCATCTACCACTACCCCCTACCTAAGGGTCCTTTCCCAAGTCCAGCTGTTGTAGCAGTGTTGACTAGAGGAGGACTGCAATCGATAACCTAGAGCAGAAGGAGGGTACATTCTTCCCAAGCTCAGCCCCAGCCATCTCAAGATGTCGCCATAGTCTCCACCATCTTGCCCACAATAGCTTTAATCATAACCACCTCGCGTGAAAAGATTACAATGCGCATGCGTAATATCTCGAATGCATGCATGTACTCCCCCCCCCCCCCCCCCCCCCCCCCTGTTTGTTAGCCTGATGCTTAAACCTAAGTCTGTGTTTGGAGCATGTCTGTGTTGTGTTTGTGTCTGTGTTGTGTTTATTTTACACATGCATGTATTAGAAAGTTGTCTTTTATTTGAAATTCCTGTGAAACTCAAATCCGTAGCTTATATGCAGGGAGCGGCTGTCGCACAATAAAATTAGTAATTTGTTCCAGATAAAACCGTGAACGAAAACTGTTCGAAACATGATATTTTGAAACAGTTACTTAAACGCGTAGATTGGTCCGTTACAGTCGATTTTTTCTATCTTAAATAGAGCTATTTACGAGTTGATTGTTGCATCAATATAAGAAAGCCAACACGAGAAAGACAGTGACTATGACAATGACAATTTATTTTATTTACAAGGGTAATTATATTAGCACAAAGTGGTTGCTTTTTTCTGCCCAGCCCGCGCCCGAAAGAGGGAGAAAAACGTGAAAAGTTCCAGCTGGAATGTACAACTTCTTCAAAATCGAAGTCGTGCATCTGTTCAAACAAAAGTGTACATAAGATATTCATACACACGTGCATGAGGCGTGTGGACATAATTATGCACACCAACCACTGAACAAGAAGGAGCATGAAGAAAGTAAGAAAGAAAGGAGATTCTGAGAAGGCTGTTTCTTGCATTTTAACGTCACTTCAACCTGTTTGACTGTGCGGGGGTTGTGAGATTATGCAGCCAGACGTTAACTATAGAACGAACATAGTGGGGGGGGGGGGGGGGGGGAGAGAGAGAGAGGAGGAGAAAGAGAGAGAGGTAGAGAGACAGAGAGAGACAGAGACAGAGACAAAGTGAGACAACAGAGAGGGGGGGAGAAAGAGAGAGAGGTAGAGAGACAGAGACAGACAGAGACAGAGAGAGACAGACAGACAGACAGACAGACATACAGACATACAGACAGGCAGACAGAGATAGAGAGAGTTAGAGATAAAGACAGAGAGACAAACAGCGACAGAGAAACATGGTTTGATGTAAGAAATTCAGATAAGACCAAGACACAAGAAAAACAGGCCAAAAAAACCAGACTAGATCAAAGAAAATAACACAGCAGAGATGGCTCACACCAAGGGGGTAAAGTTAATGTACACACAACAATTTAAAACATAAACGCAAAAACGCGGAGTTGAAACACAAAGAAAACGGAAAAGCAGAGAAAAACAGAAAACGAAGTACAGAAAGAGAATACAAAGTGTACTCACCAACAAGGGAAAGGTAGAACAGCTGGATACGTTCACTGGAAAGGACCTGGACAAAATGAAACACACCACCAGTCATTTTCAAATTTCCAAAAACAAAAAAACACCAATGCACCATCACACAAATTGTAAATAACGTTATACTATAATCATCATCACGTAAAACCCTGTCTTGGTAACAAGATTGCTTACAGAGAATGCAGCTTTAAGTAAGATTTTCTGTGACGCACAATTTACAATTTATGACAAAGAAGACTTAGTGCTTGCACATTTGAACAAGTCAATTATACAGCAGATTGTTTACACTTTGTAGAGTGTCGTAATTTTACCGGAAAGAAAGAACAAAAGAACAAAAGCAAAAAAGAAAGAAAGAAAAAAAGAAAAAAAAAGATGAAAAGAAAGAAAAAAAAAATGCTGACAAAAACAAGAACGAAGTACCAAGCGAACAAAAAAAAAAGACATATTTAAATTATACAAATCTATTTTATTTAGTTTCTTCTTTGTAAACAAATCTGCACACTTCGAATTACGATGTAAAATCTTTCGCTACAGAAATAACAAATAACAAACTAATCTTCCATCAAACGTGCACCAAACACGCCATGCATGAATAACACAACTTTATGAATCGTGACAGTCGCCTCGATCAGTTTTGTTTCGTCCAATCTGGCTAATAACGCACGGTATCAAACAATTTGAGGCATTTCTTCTGCAAAAGACAGACTTTAACAACCAGAGAGAAGATTATAGTAAAACAAATGTGTGTGTGTGTGTTTGTGTGTGTGTGTGTGGGTGTGTGTGTGTGTGTGTGTGTGTGTGTGTGTGTGTGTGTGTTTGAGTGAGTGCGTGCGTGCGTGCGTACGTGCGTGCGTGCGTGTCCGGGGCTTATATAACTTGTTTCGAGCGGTTAAAAAAACCAGACTTGTTTTCTGACAAAAAGACAAAGTAATAACCCAGAAAACACACCACTAAAGAAACAAGCTAGCAACCTTAGCTAAAGAAATCAGTGGTCATTTCCAGATAACTATTCTCTCTGGCGTTCTATAAAGAGTCCATTTGGCATTTCGGTAAGCAGGTGAATTCGGTGAGGGGAAAATCTATACAACCAAATCCGGCGTAATCTTTAATCGTCAGAGGGATGGCAAGAAAATGGATGTCTTAACTAGGAGGCTCAGATTTTGGCTTTGGTGCATTTTTATAAAATGTGTGGGTTTTGTTCATGCTATCTGTGTAACTATCTTTCTGTCTGTCTTTCTTCGTCTTTTCTTTATCGTTTCGTTTTTTCTTTCGTTGCTTTCTTTCCTCTTTTGTGTTTCGTTCGTTTGTCCCTTCCTCCCTTCCTCCCTTCCTTCCTTTCTTCCTCACTGCCTTCCTTCTTTCCTTAATTCCTTCCTTCCTTCCTTTCTTTCTTTCGTCCTTTTCTTTTTTCCTTCCTTCCTTCCTTCTTTTTTTGCTGCATTCCTTCTTTCGTCGTCCCCCCCCCCCCCTTTCTTCCTCGCTTTTTTTCCTCAGCTTCCTCCTTTTCGTCAATACGTTCACAGATTGTTGTTGCTGCTGCTGCCTACGTTGTTGTTGTCGTCGGGAGAGCGTCTTTTCTCTTAGTTTTGAGCTGCAGGCGACAGCTATTAATGTCAAAGTAACTATCAAAACAGAGTAGTGTGACGAACACGAGGGAAGAAAACGACTTTGGTTGTGTACACGTTCACCTACAGTAAAGACTTCAAAGCACCCACACAACTCGTTGGACAACAATTTGGCTTCTAACTAAGTACCTTGTAAACGTAGGAATGAGAATGTTCTTGTTAATGTTCTAATGATGGATCAAACCTTTTATTCAACGGAGCAAAATGTATACTGAAATGTATTCTAAGCATCTGTTTGTGCACCTGTCTGTCTGTCTGTTTGTTTATCTGTCTGTCTGAGTACATAACTATATATCTCTTGTTGTCTCACTCGTGCATCCGCCACCCCCCCCCCCCCCCCCCACCCACCCACCTCCTCTCTCACTTCTCGCTCGCTCGATCGTCTTTCTGTCTGTCCCTCCCTCCGTTTTGTTTTGATCCTTCTCTCTTATTACCTGTATACTCGCCACCCAGTACACATTGTTAAACTGCTATAAAACGTACTTATCCTGTATTCTTCTTTATTATCCCAGTACTCGGAAATCCGGGTAACTTCCTCCTAGTGGAAAGCTAGCAGCAACAAGAGTCGCGCTACCCAGGTGTGCGTGTTTAGGTGTAATCAGCCTCCTGCATTTGGGGCAGAATTACCCAGCAGCGGAATGCATAGCCCCTCCATAGGAGCCTAAATTGATGACGTCACTGCAATAATGTCTGTGGACTCCATAAAAAACGCTCGCGCTGGACCTGAGTACTCTTCAGACTGGCTCGCTCAATAAATATAAATGTTTGGAATGTCTGTGGTGTGAATGTTGGTTTCTGACCAGAAATGCAGATCTATCTCTGGCCGATTCATAGATTCAACCTACAAACTGCGACCTCATCTGTGATCAGATGGCCAAGCAATGCGTGAAATCTTTTATTCTAAAGCCTTATGGCTCGTTTAGACAAGCATTAAACGGATGAAATTAACCACATGCAGTTTATTCTTCAGAAAAATGCACACAAAAAATGGGTTGGGTTCGGTGATTTGTACATAAACGTCTTCCTCGCGATAGATTCGCTTATTATTTTGTCTTATGAAGCCGTCATCAACACGAACACAATGATTGCAGAAGCAAACTCTGTACCTACACGACCGAGACACAAGACTGATTATTTCACAGCTGCAATGAGAATAGAGAACAAAGACGTTTTGGGTAAGCTTACTCACGTCAGGTCTTCACTGACAAACTAGGAACAGACGGAAAATTCCGAACAAAAGTAAATGACGTCAAAGTCTCTTTCGCTTTGCGTGTAACTTTGTCATGACGTATTTTTGTGTGACGCGTTCGGCTGTTCTATCAGGTCAATGGCTGCGTGTTGCCCCGCCGGTGTGAACTCCTCCTACGGCCAAGTCGTTTCTGTGGTTTATTTCGCATTTAGGTCCCAGGTAACATTATGAAGTTTTAATACGATCAATCGGACCTATTATCAAGTTAGTGTATCAACTTTTGAACGAACTGCGCCCAGTAGTTTCCCAGCAATAAGCTGTTAAGTGGAGAAAGACAGACAGACACACAATTAAAGTCTGCTGAGCCCTAGTACTAGCGTACTCGGGGATAAAGTCTCTTATTTCTAATGCATGGACCGCGCATAGAGCCTTATGCCATCCATAAAGTTATAGCAGGCCCCTCCTTCCAATAAAAGTTATGGAACCGGCTATTGGAGCGTTTAAAATGGCGGCTGCTTTCATGCCGATTCAGGATGAGAAGAAATTTGAGAAGCAACCGGATCTTTCTTGACCGCCTACATCCACTGAATCGTTACGACGACGTGGAACTGTACAGAAATTTCCGCTTTCGTCTGCAGGACATTCTTGCAATCACGGATGAACTGTAAGAGCAACTCGAACTGCCGAATCGAAAGGGTGCATTGCCGCCGGTTCTGCGGGTTATCTTGACTTTGGGTCAGTTTTTACGCGTGCGGATCTTTTCAAGATGTGTGTGGCGAACTGATCGCGGTATTCTACATAATAATAATGATAATAATAATAATAATAATACGGGAATTTATAACATCAAACACGCGGCATGCAGAACCAGCAAGAGAGTGACTTATACCTTTATGGCGAGGGTACCGGAATGGATATAGTTTCCAAACCACGAAAGCCAAGTTTTATCAGGAGACGGGCTTTCCAAACTGTCTGCGGCAAATGGTGTAAAACTGACCCGCCGCGAAGCATCACTAAGCTTGACGCATGCGCAGAGACACAGAATGACGGGGAATCCCTTCCACTATCTATGTGTTAAAAATAGAGCCGCTCTTAGTTATTGCAGGCACTATTTGACCTCATGCATGCGGACCGCTGAGTTCTATAGTGCGTTTCATAGCTATGCGCTCCACAGCGCTTTGAAGTCCTAAAAGTAATATATGGAGGAGCTATGCATTCAGGCCCAGGTCTTTTACGTGCCACTGTGTTGACACGGGGGTTGGACCGTCCCTGAGTCTGCACATACAGTTGACCTGTGTCCGTGTCGGCTTAGATTCGAACCAGGATCACAAGTCCAGTACTCTACCAACGTAGCTGTTTTGGAAGACACCACCGAACGACAAGCATGTCCATAAGATAAGACAAAAACATACAATAATTATGTTCGTTTCTGTTCAACAAAAATCAGTCCAGAACCCAAGTATTAAATCATAGCCAAATCTCTCGATCCTAACAATCATAAGAGCAGCTACTCGCCGACTCACACAGAAACAATTCCGCCGGAAACCCGAAGCGGAATACAGCAAACTGGTCAATCGTTTGTCTATTTATTTACCGCCAGAAGGACCACGGCACATCCATCTATCCATCCGTCGACGGGCGCAAATTCGATTTGGAAGGGCCACTGTTTTCACGAGAGACAGAAAGCGGATTAGGCAACTGTCCGTTAAGGTTTTCAATCTTCATCATCCCGACATTACCTCCCTTTAGTGCGGTGACCGACAAGGCGACAGACTCCCGCCGGCTGAGGCCAAGGCTGGGGAAAATAGTTGGCCAATGTGTAAGGCTTGGGAGAATGAGTTGGCTAATTTTCAATACAGTCGTCAATCAACCGCTCTCTTCCGTTAGACCTTTACAGCCCTACGTGAGCTGATGGCTGTTTCTTAGAGACGAGAAGGGTACGTGACGTCTTCACCAACAAGTGACGGTGTGCAATGGTTGGTTGGTGATTATTGTTAAGCGTCTCTCCAGCACTTAATGCTATTCGAGGTGGATGAAAATGACGGTGTGCGAAGGCTACGTTTTGGCGACTAAGATAAGATACGACAAGAAAGAACAAGATAATACCTTTAAGTGAGGTTGAAGGCAGAAGCAAACAGGTCCTCTTCAACATCCAACCCTTGCCCGCGAGAGTAAAGCGAGGAAGAAGCGAGGAAGGCCAAGATTTTTCGAGGAAATAGCAAGTATCTCTCTAGATGTTCTCGCGCTCCAAAAACATGACAGACGCACAACTTACAATCCAGCTGGCCGTCCAACGTCGACTCTTTTGATGCCAGCCAATCCTATTGAAACGTTTGCCGATCTTGACACACACACACACACACACACATACACTCACACACACACACACACACACATACACTCACACACACACACACACACACACACACACACACACACACACACACACACACACACACACACACACACACACACACACACACTAATAATTATTATCGCCTGCTCACTTCTGGCGAAGCAAGTTGTCTCGCCGTGCCCGCCAAAAAGAAACGCACGTCGGATGTGAGAGCGATCAGCGCGAGACGTAAAGTGACGTGCGCGCGATGAAGACGAGCAACAAGCGAGATGAGACATGACGTGTAGAGTGACGTGACGACTCCATCAAATGACGTCGCGCTCTAACGGATTGAATCGCGTCTTAGGTTCCGCCTTACTCTGAGCGGGGGTTACAGATTTGTATTTCGTTTGCAGGTAATACTGACTGAGAGGATAGTTTGTACTCCACTTACACGTTAATGTTGAGTGAGAGATTTCTTTGTGGCTGGGGGACAGGTAATAATACCAGGGTAAAACTTGCTGGTTAGAGTGCAGGTTTTGGGTGTTAACTGTAGTAACCGAAGCCATTGGGCAGCGTAACCGTGTTTTAGCACAGAGCCACACAGTATCTCTGGTTTGATCGACAGGTAATTCGAACGGGACAGAAAAGGTTTCTTTGTCGTCACACGGTAGTACCCAGCGCGGTAAAGGTCTGAGTGTAACTTGGTTTCGTGAAATAATGTCGGACAGGCAGGTTATATGGCCAGAAAATTGGCCGTTAGAGTGCATTTGCAGCACGTGGTTACCATAGTAATCGAAACGATTATGTCCGGTAACTTTGTTTCGTAAACTGAAGCGATGCGGAGCGGACAGACGATACGGGCAGAAAAAAAACGATGATTGGACTGCACTTTCTTGGTGCTCATAATAACAACCGAAGCGGCTGGACAAAGTTTGTCTTGATATCACTAGGCAAAAATGAATCGTAAGGTTACCGCCAGGCTATGCAAGTATCGGGACTGATTCTATATCATTACAACAAAAGTAGCCGTCATCAAACACATTGAAACTCTGAAACTTGCTTATTGTCCGAGCGAATCATGCCATGCTGGGGTTATGCGCAGCTGTATAACTTGCTTATTGTCCGAGCGAATCATGTCATGCTGGGGTTATGCGCAGCTGTATAACTTGCTTATTGTCCGGGCGAATCATGTCATGCTGGGGTTATGCGCAGCTGTCTAACTTGCTTATTGTCCGAGCGAATCATGTCATGCTGGGGTTATGCGCAGCTGTATAACTTGCTTATTGTCCGAGCGAATCATGTCATGCTGGGGTTATGCGCAGCTGTATAACTTGCTTATTGTCCGGGCGAATCATGTCATGCTGGGGTTATGCGCAGCTGTATAACTTGCTTATTGTCCGAGCGAATCATGTCATGCTGGGGTTATGCGCAGCTGTATAACTTGCTTATTGTCCGGGCGAATCATGTCATGCTGGGGTTATGCGCAGCTGTATAACTTGCTTATTGTCCGGGCGAATCATGTCATGCTGGGGTTATGCGCAGCTGTATAACTTGCTTATTGTCCGAGCGAATCATGTCATGCTGGGGTTATGCGCAGCTGTATAACTTGCTTATTGTCCGGGCGAATCATGTCATGCTGGGGTTATGCGCAGCTGTATAACTTGCTTATTGTCCGAGCGAATCATGTCATGCTGGGGTTATGCGCAGCTGTATAACTTGCTTATTGTCCGGGCGAATCATGTCATGCTGGGGTTATGCGCAGCTGTATAACTTGCTTATTGTCCGGGCGAATCATGTCATGCTGGGGTTATGCGCAGCTGTATAACTTGCTTATTGTCCGAGCGAATCATGTCATGCTGGGGTTATGCGCAGCTGTATAACTTGCTTATTGTCCGAGCGAATCATGTCATGCTGGGGTTATGCGCAGCTGTATAACTTGCTTATTGTCCGGGCGAATCATGTCATGCTGGGGTTATGCGCAGCTGTATAACTTGCTTATTGTCCGAGCGAATCATGTCATGCTGGGGTTATGCGCAGCTGTATAACTTGCTTATTGTCCGGGCGAATCATGTCATGCTGGGGTTATGCGCAGCTGTATAACTTGCTTATTGTCCGAGCGAATCATGTCATGCTGGGGTTATGCGCAGCTGTATAACTTGCTTATTGTCCGAGCGAATCATGTCATGCTGGGGTTATGCGCAGCTGTCTAACTTGCTTATTGTCCGAGCGAATCATGTCATGCTGGGGTTATGCGCAGCTGTATAACTTGCTTATTGTCCGAGCGAATCATGTCATGCTGGGGTTATGCGCAGCTGTATAACTTGCTTATTGTCCGGGCGAATCATGTCATGCTGGGGTTATGCGCAGCTGTATAACTTGCTTATTGTCCGAGCGAATCATGTCATGCTGGGGTTATGCGCAGCTGTATAACTTGCTTATTGTCCGAGCGAATCATGTCATGCTGGGGTTATGCGCAGCTGTATAACTTGCTTATTGTCCGAGCGAATCATGTCATGCTGGGGTTATGCGCAGCTGTATAACTTGCTTATTGTCCGGGCGAATCATGTCATGCTGGGGTTATGCGCAGCTGTATAACTTGCTTATTGTCCGGGCGAATCATGTCATGCTGGGGTTATGCGCAGCTGTATAACTTGCTTATTGTCCGGGCGAATCATGTCATGCTGGGGTTATGCGCAGCTGTATAACTTGCTTATTGTCCGGGCGAATCATGTCATGCTGGGGTTATGCGCAGCTGTATAACTTGCTTATTGTCCGAGCGAATCATGTCATGCTGGGGTTATGCGCAGCTGTATAACTTGCTTATTGTCCGAGCGAATCATGTCATGCTGGGGTTATGCGCAGCTGTATAACTTGCTTATTGTCCGAGCGAATCATGTCATGCTGGGGTTATGCGCAGCTGTATAACTTGCTTATTGTCCGGGCGAATCATGTCATGCTGGGGTTATGCGCAGCTGTATAACTTGCTTATTGTCCGGGCGAATCATGTCATGCTGGGGTTATGCGCAGCTGTATAACTTGCTTATTGTCCGAGCGAATCATGTCATGCTGGGGTTATGCGCAGCTGTATAACTTGCTTATTGTCCGGGCGAATCATGTCATGCTGGGGTTATGCGCAGCTGTATAACTTGCTTATTGTCCGGGCGAATCATGTCATGCTGGGGTTATGCGCAGCTGTATAACTTGCTTATTGTCCGGGCGAATCATGTCATGCTGGGGTTATGCGCAGCTGTATAACTTGCTTATTGTCCGAGCGAATCATGTCATGCTGGGGTTATGCGCAGCTGTATAACTTGCTTATTGTCCGAGCGAATCATGTCATGCTGGGGTTATGCGCAGCTGTCTAACTTGCTTATTGTCCGAGCGAATCATGTCATGCTGGGGTTATGCGCAGCTGTCTAACTTGCTTATTGTCCGAGCGAATCATGTCATGCTGGGGTTATGCGCAGCTGTCTAACTTGCTTATTGTCCGAGCGAATCATGTCATGCTGGGGTTATGCGCAGCTGTATAACTTGCTTATTGTCCGAGCGAATCATGTCATGCTGGGGTTATGCGCAGCTGTATAACTTGCTTATTGTCCGAGCGAATCATGTCATGCTGGGGTTATGCGCAGCTGTATAACTTGCTTATTGTCCGAGCGAATCATGTCATGCTGGGGTTATGCGCAGCTGTATAACTTGCTTATTGTCCGAGCGAATCATGTCATGCTGGGGTTATGCGCAGCTGTATAACTTGCTTATTGTCCGAGCGAATCATGTCATGCTGGGGTTATGCGCAGCTGTATAACTTGCAATTCTGGAGTCTGTCCCATGTTTGTGTGTGAAAGTAACCGCAGAGTCAGCATCTCACTTGCATGCTACCTTTAACATCTTCAAGTGTGTGTGTGTGTGTGTGTGTGTGTGTGTGTGTGTGTGTGTGTGTGTGTGTGTGTGTGTGTGTGTGTGTGTGTGTGTGTGTGTGTGTGTGTCCGCCACTTTATCAGTAGCCGTTTTAATTTTCTTTGCAGGATTTTTTCTCTGGAAGACGTACACACACACACGCACACATTCACACCACGCACTTCCCCAAACCTTTTTTTTTAACCAAACCGTACCCCCGCCATCTCACCATCCCGCCCATACCAGATCCCATGCATACTACTTGTTTCACCGAACAGATAGAAGTGCAGCAAACCAGCACAGGATCACTCAGAGCGGTGTGCACGTGCAAACTCTTTGCCCCTTCGCCACGCGGTCTGGCATCGATACACGTGTATCATTGGCGGAAAGTGATACAAATGAGGGCGGAGGATGCTTTGGTTGTTTGTCTTCCTCCCACAACTGATACTGTCTGTTACACAAACATTAGCAAGGTTGAAATGACGACGGAATTATGACACGAACGTGCACTATTAACATCAATCTCTCATTAAAATAAAAACAAATAAATGATGATATGGGACTCGGGTTATTTTTCATTCGATTATAAGGGATCAATCAGTTTGCTTTTGAACATTGGCAAGATTCAAATTACTCCGGGATAGTAAAGCGAGCGTGACCGCTAGCGTTAATGCCTATAATGACAGGCTATCATGAAAATACACAAATATTGAGTAAATACTTTGGTCAAAAGTATAGATATATCACACTCGAATCAGACCTACGCCTACGTCAGACAGTCTGCGCAATACGGTCTGGGAGTCAACCCCGACTCCGCCCCCATCCACCTCCAGACACACCCCTTTACCCCCCCCCCCCCCCCCCCGCCTCTCATTACTCCCCCCCCCCCACCCACCTCTCTTACCCAAAGCTGTGGGGAAAAGGTGCATATTACGAACATAGTCTCATCACACGCACGGCAGGGTAATTGCAGTCACCTGTGCCAAGTCCTTGACGGAATCATCATGTGTTTGTCCTGCGTCTGTGCTCTTCTGTAAGCACACTATCTTTCTCTGTGACTGTCTGTCTTTGTCTTTCTCTTTATATCTGTATCTCTATAAGTCTGTGTTTTTCTGTCTCACTCACTCTCTGTCTGTCCGCCTGCCTGCCTGCCCCCCCCCCATCTGTCTGTCTGTCTGTCTGTCTGTCCCCTCTCTCTTTCTCTCTCTCCCTCTCTCTCTCTCTCTCTCTCTCTCTCTCTCTCTCTCTCTCTCTCTCTCTCTCTCTCTCTCCACCCGTTCTATTGAGGTGAAAAAAGGAATAGAAAAAGACAGAAGGAAAAGATAAAGTGGGGTATTCAAACTAAATATCCCCAATACCATGCCTTGACAAAGTGGGGTTTAAAAAATAAATATCCCCAATACCATGCCTTGACAAAGTGGGGTTTTACAGATAAATATCCCCAATATAATGCCTTGACAAAGTGGGGTTTAAAAAATAAATATCCCCAATACCATGCCTTGACAAAGTGGGGTTTTACAGATAAATATCCCCAATATAATGCCTGGACAAAGTGGGGTTTTGAAAATAAATATCCCCAAAACAATGCCTTGTCAAAGTGGGGTTTTACAGATAAATATCCCCAATATAATGCCTGGACAAAGTGGGGTTTTGAAAATAAATATCCCCAATACAATGCCTTGTCAAAGTGGGGTTTTACAGATAAATATCCCCAATATAATGCCTGGACAAAGTGGGGTTTTGAAAATAAATATCACCAATAAAATGCCTTGACAAAGTGGGGTTTTACAGGTAAATATCCCCAATATCATGGCCTGACAGTGTACAACACAAAAGACAATTCCTTCAAATGGCCTGAGCCCTGCTTTGAGCCGATAGACTAAAACACGACTAGTTCACAAGGCACAAAAGCATACTGAACGATCGCACTATGATCGGTCTTACCAATGGTGGAGAAAGGGGAAGGGAGGGGCCATTATCCAATAACTGACGGGCTGAGAGTGACAAGGGAAACAATCTGATATTGTGTGACCATCTGGACCAATTGTCCAATGGGACGTCTAGCCAGTAATTGAATCATAGTATTGTAGTGCCCCCTGGAGAAATAACATGACGGCGATGAGACAGACGTCGTTGGGTGCTATTGTGCTGTCGTTATTGCTGCCATGGTGATGATGATGACGACGACGACGGTGATGATGGCGATGATGATAAAGAGGGGGAGAAGGAGGAGGTCGTCGACGACGACGACCATCATCATCATCATCATCATCATCATCATCATCATCATCATCATCATCATCATCATGACTATACGCATTGAAATAGTGTCCGAACGTGCTTTCCTTACCTTTGGCAATCCAAGGTGAAACTTAAAGTAGCGAGAAAGTCACGGAACTGAGACGTCATAAGACGTATTTAGTTCAATTCTTCGGTCATTTTCAAGATTGTCCGCGTGATACTGGCGCAGGCGACCATCTGATATTGTGTGACCGTCTGGAACAGCTGACCAATGGGACGTCTACCCACAAATTGAATTATTGTATTGTGGTGCCCCCTGGGCCAATAACACGAAGGCGATGTGACAGACGTTTTCCGATATAGCTCCGCCGCGATTGTTTAAGTGCATGCGCCGAAAGACTTCAACACTTGAAATGAAATAAACTGCAATAAGATAACATTTAACAAGTCGCGTAAGGCGAAATTACAACATTTAGTCAAGCTGTCGAACTAACAGAATGAAACTGAACTCACTGCATTTTTACAGCAAGAGCGTATACTCGTAGCATCGTCAGTCCACCGCTCGATGCACAGGCAGTGAAATTGACAAGAAGAGCGGGGTAGTAGTTGCGCTGAGAAGGATAGCACGCTTTTCTTTATCTCTATTCTTTTTAACTTTCTGATCGTGTTTTTAATCCAAACATATCACATCTATATGTTTTTGGAATCAGGAACCCACAAGAAATAAGATGAAATTGTTTTTAAATCGATTTCGGAAATTTTATTTTAATAATAATTTTTATATTTTTAATTTTCAGAGCTTGTTTTTAATCCGAATATAACATATTTATATGTTTTTGGAATCAGAAAATGATGAAGAATAAGATAAACGTAAATTTGGATCGTTTTATAAAAAAATACTTTTTTTTACAATTTTCAGATTTTTAATGACCAAAGTCATTAACTAATTTTTAAGCCACCAAGCTGAAATGCAATACCGAAGTCCGGCCTTCGTCGAAGATTGCTGGGCCAAAATTTCAATCAATTTGATTGAAAAATGAGGGTGTGACAGTGCCGCCTCAACTTTTACAAAAAGCCGGATATGACGTCATCAAAGGTATTTATCGAAAAAAAGAAAAAACAGTCCGGGGATATCATTCCCAGGAACTCTCATGTCAAATTTCATAAAGATCGGTCCAGTAGTTTGGTCTGAATCGCTCTACACACACACACACACGCACAGACACACATACACCATACCCTCGTTTCGATTCCCCCTCGATGTTAAAATATTTAGTCAAAACTTGACTAAATATAAAAAGATTAAGCTCTTGCTTGCTTTAGGCCTCAGCAACGTCCAAGTGCATAACTAAGCAAATGAATTAATTAATACATGAATAAATCCATAGCTATGTCTTGCACGCCCTAAGTATCAACCATCGCGAGTCGCCTGAACAACGAGCGTACAGTACGTACATTTCTCTCGCAGACTGCAAGAAAGCCTTTTCAACATTCTGACTATAAAGGGAAATAACCACGTGTCTCTCACAATACCCGATCGCCGCTGTCTTCACATGCAGTGAGAGGTGTAAAGAGACAGAGAGAGAGAGAGAGAGAGAGAGAGAGAGAGAGAGAGAGAGAGAGAGAGAGACACACACACAGACAGACAGACAGACAGACAGACAGACAGACAGACAGACAGACAGAGAGACAGAGACAGAGACAGAGAGTTTCGACTGTGGTGTATATGCATAACAATTTAAAAAAAACACCATCGAAGCGTACGCACTGGTGCGTTTTCTTATTCAATTTCAAATGAACAACAGTCAACCCCTTCGAATTCTTCATGACGAGTATTTCTGTTCGTTTATATAAAAATTTAACGTGAATGGGTAGTAGGTATTAATTGATTGATTGACTGACTGATTGACTTAATGATTGATTGAATGAATGAATGAATTGTTGATTGATGGGTTGAATAATTGATTTTGTTCGGAGTGTTTTAGCATTAGTGGAGTATATTAATTTTAGATCTGTGATTCTTATGTTAATTGATTTTTGTTAAGGGAGTGATTGGATGTATGGAGTAAAAATTAATATACGCGTAGGTGCGTGATGACTAAACTATGATATTGTTGTATTTATTGTGCTATTTTGTGTATGGCGAGCCTAAAGACACGTTTCTGTTTGCAAACCTCAGTTAGAAAATACTATTAAATTGCATCTTACAATACCCCGTCCCGACTTTCCCAAATCTTGTTACCTATGAACATTCTTTTTTTTTGGGGGGGAGGGGGGGGTGGTGGGGGGAGGGACGGGGTTGTGGGCTCGGGTGGTTGCGGGGGTGGGGGGCTGTCCCCAAAAGTCAGCGCTATTTCAAGACCAAAACAAATGGGACAGATGTGAACTTGTGACCGACGACAGTTACGGTACACATGTACTTTTGCGCATCCGTTTGAACTCGTGGTACCTCTGTGCTATCGAGGACTCAAACCGGTACTATCGGGGATCCACTAAGGTTTCCGAGACTGTGTTTTGTCTGTATTGAAATGGTCTGGCGGAAGAGCCGATTCTTAAATTTGCATAGGTAAAATGATCGCTTTTCGGTACCCGACACCCCTCTGAGTTGAATTTGTTTTAACCTTGTGACGTAGGCACGCGGGATGTTGTGTATTCACTTTTCGCTGGATTTTCGAACCGAACAGACGTATCCAGTGAGCGGTCGCGTGGCAGGTTTGCTACGAACAGAAAAGGAACAGTGATGTGATTTTTCTGAGACGGGTATGTTATTTATATGCTATTTTTATATAATGGGTAAAACAGCATTAAAGTGTGCAGGTTGTGATATGCTTTGGGAGGATGTATTTGAATGTTCAAGTAGATTGTTTTGTGAGTTGAATGTTCGAGAAAACTTTTGTTTATTGAATGTTTTAGAAAACCGTTTGAGTGTTTGAGAGAACTGTATTGTAGGCATGTTATTTGGAAGGAATGATGTGTTTTGTTGTTAAAGGATTTAGTTGTGGTGGTTGAAATTGTTGAGTTGTTTATGTATGCTTATGACGTGCATTCTGTGATTTACAGAATGGCGGAATGTGCGACGGGGTTTCGTTAGAGGGGTCCAGTTAGGTTTCGTTAGAGGGGTTCAGTTAGGTTTCGTTAGAGGGGTTCATTTAGGTTTCGTTAGAGGGGTTCAGTTAGGTTTCGTTAGAGGGGTGCAGTTAGATTTCGTTAGAGGGGTGCAGTTGGATTTCGTTAGAGGGGTTCAGTTAGATTCGGGAGACGATCGAGGTTTTAATTAGGTTTTGTTAGATTGGTTTTTTTTAAGAATTGTGTTTAGGTTGGTATTTTTAGATTTTGTTTGTTTTAGATTAGTTTTTTTTAATTTGTTTGATTAAAGTTGAGAGTGAGGATTTAGAGTAGAGTTTTGGAGTGTAGTTTGGAGGGAGGATTTAAAGTATTGTTTTAAAGCATAGTTTTAGAGTGGGAATCTAACGCATAGCTTTAGAGTAAAGGATTTAGAGTGTTGTTTTGGGTTGTTCTAGTTCTAGAGAGTAATACATTGGAAGTTTTGTATTTGAAGGTAAACCCCCGTTTTCCCACACATTCCCCTCATCATCTTATGGAAATAAAGAACCTGGTAATTTAACTTGTGTCAGTTGTTTTGAGTGTTTGAGCTTGGTGAGAAAGGGGCACTCTGTATTATTTGACCCCGTGATCAGGGTAAAGTACATTTGGCACTCGGTTACACAAACTGCAGACAAAGGACAGGTCGAAGACTTCAATGCACTGTTGTTGTGCATGTGTCTTTGAGCTCCGCGTTCCGAGGCTGATAGTGATACACGGTACAGAAGCGTTTTGTTAGACTAAACTTATCCGGTGAAAGCTCTGTCTTTCGGCAAAGAATAATCTGGCATATAAAGCCCCTCCTAGCACGTCATCCCGCGAATCTGACATGCAACACTTGAGAGTGATCCCCCCTTATCATAGCAGTGGGCGCTCCGAGCATGCTGACGCCTTGCAAACCTCTCGGCTTATCTCTCTTGAAAAGTACTCTCCTGTGTTTACAGCCAACCTCCGAGGTGTTGTAGACAATGGCACGTTGCGCACTTCCATCGCGTGATTACACGAAACACGTCTTGTAGTTTGTTGTCTGCATCGACACCGCCCCTCCCTGACACCTCAACTCCTTCTTGTCTGTTTCCTCCGAGCATCCAACCTGTCTCAGTGTCTGTCTGTCTGTCTGTCTGTCTGTTTGTCTGTCTGTGTTTGTCTGTCTGTGTCTGTCTGTCTGCGTCTGTCTGTCTCTGACTGTCTGTCTGTCTGTCAGTCTCTGTCTGTCTGTCTGTCTGCCTCAAATCAGAATCCTTGTAAAATATAGTTCACTTCAGTTCAGTTAAGTTCTCTGTCTCTCTCTCTCTCTCTCTCTCCCTCTCTCGTTCCAAGCCACGCATGTAGAGGATAAGCATAAGACAGACACACAGACAGTAGACCGTGAAAAGTAAATATTCGCCGTAATGGCTTGAGATTTACTGGCCGATGTGAATGCGTGATATATGGTGTAAAAAATTCCATCTCACACGGCAGAAATTAATATGTAAAGCGCTTAGAGAACGTCAAGCGCTATATAAATCTCCCATATAAATAAATAACAGACAGACGTGACATCTTTTCCCCCTGGTTCTGTTAAATACGCACCGCTGGTTGGTTGCCCTGAATACACTGTACATTGGCTTCACATCAGTTTTGAATTGTTTTCCATTTATGTTTTGTTGTGAATGAAATTAAGGATACGCCCTCTTTCATGGTGCATGGACGATGAATAAGTGTATGTAAATCCATGTTCATTTCCTGTCGTGCCTGGCGACGTGGTGTCCTTTCGTAGAATTCAGCATTTTGTCTTTTCAGTATTTCGTCAACTTTAAGTCAAGTCAAGTCGATAATTAACCTCAATGTATTTATTTTCTATCGGCATTTGCTTTTCAGAACTATGTCAATCGCCCTTTAAGCTTTCGGCTCTTTGTCAACTCAAGTCAACAATTTGTGTTTATTTGTTTACTATCTATTGCTTATTATCGTATTTTGTCTATCGGCATCTGCAGCCGTCCAGCAACGACATTCGACAGCAAATCCCGCATTTTAAGACTCCTGGGTGCCGCGAAAACTCTTGACATTATTTCCTGAAAAACAAAAAATCACACACAACAGAAAAACAAGTCACAGGCAGTTTGCCATCGCCGTGTCCCCCTCCGTGACCCAAGCAAAACAAACGTGTCAACGCGCTGTGGCCGCGAGGTCGCCAAAGGCACATTAAGAACTTGGGACAACAAATGTTTAGCTCCTCTCCTACAGCAAAAACATGGCCGTGGCTCGCCTCTGGCCCCTCATCTTCTCTAATACCTCTCAGCAAAAAGAGAAGAAAACAAAACTTGACTAAATGTAAAAAGTGGGATGCATCACACAAAATGTGCGAAGCAATTATTCACCGAGGGTTATCTGCGAGAGCGATGTAGTTCCATTAATAAGAAAACCACTTTTTTTTTAACAAATGATCAGGGGACGTAAGAGGGTTAGGTATTCACAGCCTTGCGAAGTAGAAGTCTTCACCTTATTCTATGTCCAGAGGGTTAGGTATTCACAGCCTTGCGAAGTAGAAGTCTTCACCTTATTCTATGTCCAGAGGGTTAGGTATTCACAGCCTTGCGAAGTAGAAGTCTTCACCTTATTCTATGTCCAGAGGGTTAGGTATTCACAGCCTTGCGAAGTAGAAGTCTTCACCTTATTCTATGTCCAGAGGAGGGCTCAGAAACGTTCTACTTGTTACTAAGATAACAGGGTTCAAGATCTATCTTCATGTTAAGGTGATTTTAATTAGACGTAAGATCTATTGTGTAGACTGACTTTAGATACGAGTTCTTCTAATATAAAACAGTAGATACATCTAAGAATATAGCAGCAAAGCAAAACTTGCACAGATCCTTCTGTTGAAGAGCAATGTTTCTGGAACAGTTATTTTCTATCGGGATCAGTTTTCTACAAGAAGGGAGAGTAGGTTCCTATTTCCACGAAGATTTCCGATTGCTCGCACTATCAAGACTTAATCATCACTTGGCGGGGATGAAAGTGACGGGTGGAGACGAAACTAATAGTCCAACACCCAACGCCACCCACTCTTAAAACAGGAATAGTCTCGGGAGAAGAATGTAAAAAGACTTGAAGACTCTTTACCACAAAAGCGTCTGGCAGTAAACAGAAATCCCCAGCCTGTCTTGTCCAGAAAAGAGGACATCATCGAAGTCCTGTGTCTGCCTCCATCTCAATCCCTTTCAGCCAGATGATTACGTGGCCACGAGGGGAGACGTCACGTGACAAAGACGTCATCACCACACAAAGACATCATCACCACACAAAGACGTCATCACTTCACACAACGACCGTATCAGAGTCTGGGAAACCGAGTCATCGTCGTCACTAAAGACATCGACATTATGACGTTAGCAAAGAGGGTTCGGAGAAGAAGGCGGGGGGGGGGGGGGGGGGGGGGGGGGGTGGTGGCGAGGACAGAAGATGACTTCTCAGTAACAACTGAAAGAAAAACTGCAGAAAGAACAAGTTTAAGACTTCAAATCTAAAAGGAGACAGTGGTTATCATCGTCAATGTAGACGTCGACATTATGACGTTAGCACAGAGAGTTCGGGGAAGAAAGGGAAGAGGGGGGGGGGGGGGGGGTCGAGGACAGAAGATGACTTCTCAGTAACAACTGAAAGATAACTGCGAAAAGAACAAGTTGAAGACTTCAAATGAAATCTAGAAGGATACAGTGCTGATCATCATCACTACAGACGTCGACAGTATAACGTGAGAGAAGGCCTGAAGCTGACTATGTAGTAACAAACTGTACATTTAGAGGAAAAGAGAAGCCGAAGACTTCACATTGTCAGGGAAACAATGCCCCCGGTCATGGTAGTGGTGGCGGCGGTGAATTCAAAAACCCATTTTAAAACGTAGAAAGGAGAGATGAGGCAGGAGAGAGAGATGGGGGAGGGAACGTGTCGTTTAGTGACATATCTTTTTTACCTTCCTTCCTTTCTTTCTTCCACTTTCTTCTTCTCGAGCGGAGATGCAAACACATGCACTATGAAGTCATTAGTAACAGCCCTCAGGCTAAACTATCTCCACATATTTAGAGCCCAAGAAACCCTGCAGAAAACCCTCCCCGATATACACGGATTTCCTCATTTTCCCTTCCAAGTGCCCGCGAGCAAAATACGTCCAGGAGTCACAAGTGGACGAGTGTCAAGCATAGGAGGGAACAGGAATTCCGTAACGACGTGCCAATTCCTGGGTTAGGCCTACACCACACGTAATAAAGGCTTTTTACAAACAGCTTCAAGTGCAGAACTTTCTGGAGAAGGTGCCTGGAAGGCAGTAACAGCTCGCTCTTGCATGAGACAACGGCAAACAAGTGCGCACACAGACATACGGATACAAAGACACGCACACACACAGAAACACACAGACACACACAGACACACACGCGAACTCACTCACTTTCTCTCTACAGACATCGACATTATGACGTTAGACTTACTTCAGTTTATCTCCAAATACGTAATATTGTTTTGTTTGTCTGTTATTTTTTAGCCATTGCAGATTAGTCCTGCTTATTCTATTACCCTCGTTAAATAAAGTCTTGTCATTGTTATAGTCATTGTCTCTCTCTCTCTCTCTCTCTCTTGCACACAATCATTCACTCAGTCTGCCGCACAGAGACAATCTCTCTCTCTCTCTCTCTCTCTCTCTCTCTCTCTCTCTCTCTCTCTCTCTCTCTCTCTCTCTCTCTCTCTCTCTCTCTCTCTCTCTCTCTCTCTCTCTCTCTCTCTCTCTCTCTCTCTCTCTCTCTCTCTCTCTCTCTCTCTCTCTCTCTCTCTCTCTCTCTCTCTCTCTCTCTCTCTCTCTCTCTCTCTCTCTCTCTCTCTCTCTCTCTCTGTATAAAAAACAAGTCGCGTAAGGCGAAATTACAACATTTAGTCAAGCTGTCGAACTAACAGAATGAAACTGAACTCACTGCATTTTTACAGCAAGAGCGTATACTCGTAGCATCGTCAGTCCACCGCTCGATGCAAAGTCAGTGAAATTGACAAGAAGAGCGGGGTAGTAGTTGCGCTGAGGAATAGCACGCTTTTCTTTATCTCTATTCTTTTTAACTTTCTGAGCGTGTTTTTAATCCAAACATATCACATCTATATGTTTTTGGAATCAGGAACCCACAAGGAATAAGATGATATTGTTTTTAAATCGATTTTGGAAATTTTATTTTAATAATAATTTTTATATTTTTAATTTTCACAGCTTGTTTTTAATCCGAATATAACATATTTATATGTTTTTGGAATCAGCAAATGATGGAGAATAAGATGAACGTAAATTTGGATCGTTTTAAAAACAAATTATTTTTTTTACAATTTTCAGATTTTTAATGACCAAAGTCATTAATTAATTTTTAAGCCACCAAGCTGAAATGCAATACCGAAGTCCGGCCTTCGTCGAAGATTGCTTGGCCAAAATTTCAATCAATTTGAATGAAAAATGAGGGTGTGACAGTGCTGCCTCAACTTTTACAAAAAGCCGGATATGACGTCATTAAAGGTATTTATCGAAAAAAAGACCGGGGATATCATTCCCAGGAACTCTCATGTCAAATTTCATAAAGATCGGTCCAGTAGTTTGGTCTGAATCGCTCTACACACACACGTCACACACACAGACAGACAGACACACACACACACCACGACCCTCGTCTCGATTCCCCCTCTACGTTAAAACATTTAGTCAAAACTTGACTAAATGTAATTAGTCAAAACTTGACTAAATGTAAAAAGTAAAGATTTTCCACACAAAAAAACAAGTTGAAGAAGTCGGCGCACTGCTCGGGCAATAAAAGCTCATCACGGGACCCAAACTCTTCGAACAACATGCGCACATCCATCCCCCTAATGTCCACACTAGGTTCTCGTCCATTCTGTGTCCGCCCTCCCTGTCTCTGCAACGACCTGTCAACAAGCTCAGTGCCTCACAGCACCTTTCTCCCTCAAGCTTAGAGCGCAACGAGATGTCGGCCAGAGAATGGAACCAATTTGCGAGTGAGGACCCCGGCAACAGGGGACGTAAGAGGGTTAGGTATTCACAGCCTTGCGAAGTAGAAGTCTTCACCTTATTCTATGTCCAGAGGAGGGCTCAGAAACTTTCATTGGGTGTTTGAGGTCACGTGGGTGACGCCAGAGGATGGTTGGAACGTCACGTGGTGTGTTTGCCGTGAGGGTTTTAGCCGTCATTCCATTTTGGTCTTAGCGGACGGAGATTGACTTCTTCGGGCTAAGTCTAGGTGGCCGGCCATTGGAAAACATTTTGCTTGAGGGGAATTGGGGTGGAGGGGGAGGCATGGGCCATTTAAAGGAGGTGAGGGCGGGAGATGTTGATGAGAAGATGAAAGTGGCTGCATGTTGTTGATCTTTAACGCGACCCTCATTGCTGACACGTTCGATCTACCTTTAGCCCCGAGGGTGCAATCGATCATTTATTTTTTCCTTCATGTCCCTCTTTTAAGTCTGTCTCTGTCTCTCTGTCTCTCTCTCTCTCTCTCTCTCTCTCTCTCTCTCTCTCTCTCTCTCTCTCTCTCTCTCTCTTTCTCTTCTTTCTCTTTCTTTCTTTCTCTGTCACTCTTCTTTCCCTTTCTCTCTCTCTCTTTCTTTCTCTCTCTCTCCCCTCTCTCTTATTTCTTTCTCTTTTATTTCTTTCTCTCTCTCTTTCTTTCTCTCTCTCTCTTTCTTGCTCTTTCTCTTTCTTTTCTCTACTCTTCCCCTCTCTCTCTCTCTCTCTCTCTCCCTCTTTCTTTCTCTTTTATTTTCTCTCTCTCTCTTTCTTTTCTCTACTCCTCCCCTCTCTCTCTCTCTCTCTCTCTCTCTCTCTCTCTCTCTCTCTCTATATATATATATATATATATATCTTTCTTCTCCCTCTCTCTCTCTCTCTCTCTCTCTCTCTCTCTCTCTCTCTCTCTCTCTCTCTCTCTCTCTCTTCTGTATCCAACTCCCTTTCCTCCTCTGTTTTTGTATTTCCATCTGTCTCCTTTCTTTCTGACAATTTTTAAAGCACTGACATCCACTAGAAGTTTCTTTATCGTACAGTGAAACGTGTTACTCTTTCTCAGTATTTTTTGTTTGTTTGTTTGCTTAACGCCCAGCCGACCACGAAGGGCCATATCAGGGCGGTGCTGCTTTGACATATAACGTGCGCCACACACAAGACAGAAGTCGCAGCACAGGCTTCATGTCTCACCCAGTCACATTATTCTGACACCGGACCAACCAGTCCTAGCACTAACCCCATAATGCCAGACGCCAGGCGGAGCAGCCACTAGATTGCCAATTTTAAAGTCTTAAGTGTGACCCGGCCGGGGTTCTAACCCACGACCTCCCGATCACGGGGCGGACGCCTTACCACTAGGCCAACCGTGCCGGTCTTCTTTCTCAGTCTGTCTTTATATCCTCGGACAAGTGTTAACCGGGTATCCATAAAGCTTCATTCTTCTTCTTGGACCAGTCGCTGATACCATCAAATGCAATGTCAGATCCTGTATGATCTTGAGTGAGAATGTCATCAAAGTCTGTTTTCAGGCGGGTTTTCATGAAGCTGTGCTTTCACGTCGTTCAATACATATTACTCTACCCATCCACCCCCCCCCCATCCACCCGCACCCCTAAATATCTGCTCGCCAATCACTTGACCCGTTGTGCCAATGAGCTATTCCAGCGTCCATTTTGTGTCCAAATGAGGGGCAGTGCTGTGACCCCCTCCATCTTGAACACAAGGCCAGTACTGTAACTGCCCTTGATACGGATCGATCCAAGGGGGGACAATCTCAGTCATCTCAAAGAGGGAAATCCAAACGCTATCAGCTTTGTTCGATTTTATGGGCTTGGACGATAGAGAAAAATAAGAAAAGCTAACAGTGGGGTAAACCTGGACGAAATTGCTATCAAGAACGCAGAATTGATTTTTTCTGATGTTTTTTTTTGCCGTAAGCGCCATGTTTATCGGAGCAGGAAACTCTTCCAGAGTGAGGCCCTTTTGTTGATGCATGTCAACATCAGATGTGCGAGACGCGAAATTGTGCCGCAAATTCAGTTTTAGCTCGACACGGGAGTGCACAATGGTAAGTTGTTGCTATTTTTCACTTTATTTGACATGTCTTGTGAGCAAAATGTGTTGGTTACAGCTGTGCATGCTGTCAGTGTTCATTATTTGATTTCAATTACCCAGCACCGTCAGTTTTCCTTTGTCTTTGAGGCCGGTTGGAGAAGATCGATCGAACTTGTTTTAAGCTTTTCACTTTGCAGTATTGTTAGTCCCATCTAAAACTTTTAGAAGGTTGTGTTGAGGTTTGCACTCCTGCTTCGGCTACCAGTAAGTTCGTCACACGGTAGATTCGTCACCGGTCCCGGTAACTTCGCCACAGTAGTCCGAGCGCGGCTCTCTCTCTCTCTCTCTCTCTCTCTCTCTCTCTCTCTCCCACCTCCTTCCACCCCTCCCTCTGCTCACATTGAGTTTCTCTGCCTCCTTGACAGTGAGGTTGAAGTGTGTGAGTGTGTGTGTGTGTGTGTGTGTGTGTGTGTGTGTGTGCGACGGTGTGTGTGAGTGTTTGTGCGTGTGTACGTGTGTGTGTGTGTGTTTTAGTGAGTGTGTGTGTATGTGCGATGGTGTGTGAGTGTTTGTCAGTGCGCCGTGTGTACGTGCGTGTGTGTGTCGTGTGTGTGCGTGCGTGCGTGTCCGAGTCATGGATGTGGGTGTGTACGTCTCTCTCTCTCTCTCTCTCTCTCTCTCTCTCTCTCTCTCTCTCTCTCTCTCTCTCTCTCTCTCTCTCTCTCTCTCTCTCTCTCTCTCTCACTACAGGCTGTTGAGAACTGCTCAATGAGTAGATCTCGGGTTTTAAAATAACAACGCTCGGACTGTGTCGTCTGAAAACTGCTCAGTTGAGAACTGCACAATGAGTAGATCTCGGGTTTTCAAATAACCTCTCTCTCTCTCCCTCTCTCTCTAAAAAATGTGAATCTTGAATCTCTCCCACAAATCAAACATCTGAAAGCATAAGCTCTTTTGCATAAACACCCTCCCACCCCTGCCGGTAACTTCCTCATAGGTGACGAATCTACCGTGTGACCAACTTACTGGTAGCCCCTGCTTCCACCCCCTCCCCCGCTCTCAAAAGAAATTGGTAGAGAAAGTTTGCTTAAGCCTCCCCCCCCCCCCCCCCCCCCCCCCGGGCCCATCCCTCTTCAGAAAATCTGGCAGAGAAAGTTTGCGTCACAGCCTGGTGACTCCCGAAATTTTTAGCTGAGAGTCAGCTGAGAGTGAGACTCTCTGAAAAAAATCCTACCGGGAACTCTGAATCCATTCTTTTTTTACTATAGAAATGGAGATTTAATAAGATGAGTTTAAATTCCATTCATACAGGGGAACAAATGTTGTGGTTAGGTAACATGTCCAAAAGAAAATAGGGTCGGTAGGCAGATAAAAACATGGTTTTTTTATATTACTTTTTTACACATTTTCCCCCTTTTTGACTTTCAGTCTCTAATGTTTTGGTTGTTTGTGGCACTGTTTTTTTATTACTGTATCACCTTTGTACACTTTTGATACAGTTTTCTTTGCTTTCAGGACCCAACTTTGCAGCAAAAATGTGTCCAACGTTTCAACAAACAGTTTCATCAGGACGTGCATGAACTGCGCCCACTTCAGTCTCTGACCATCGACCACCTACTTAAGAAAGAAGACACCATCTGCATGCTGCCAACTGGCTATGGCAAGTCACTGATCTACGAAATTTTGCCTACCGCTGTCAATGTTTGCCATGGGGAAGATGAGAAAACTCTTGTGCTGATTGTTGCACCACTGAACGTCATCATTGAGCAAGAGCTAAGAAAACTTGGACCAGTGTGTAAGGAACTGACAACCGGTAATGTGAAAGAAGTAAAGATGGAGATTTCCAAACTGCAATTCAACATTGCACACCCGGAAGCAGTTGTTCGAAACAAAGAACTGAACGAACTTCTGTCATCATTGCCACCTGATATTCAAACGTTTATAGTCATCGATGAAGCCCACTGTGTGCTTGAATGGGGAAGTGAATTTCGACCGGCATATCATGAGTTGTCTGCCCTTAGAATCCTGTTGCCCAATGCACCTGTCCTAGCCATGAGTGCAACACTGACAGTGGATTCCCAAAAACACCTGGCAGACTCCCTTCACCTGAGAAAGCCCCAGTCAGTGCTAGAACGGCCTGCACATGCTTCTACGTTTCTGAGTATAAAGCAAAGACCAGCATCAGCAGATACAATGGAGGCCATTGAGCCATTGCTTGTGGAACTGATTGTACAGAAACAAGACTTTCCGTTAACAGTTGTGTACTTCAATGGCAGCCAGAACTGGGTGGGACTTGCATATGAATTCAGTCAGCGGTTTCTTGGGGAGAAGATGTATGCAGGAGATCATCAAGATCTTCAGCACGCCAGGGTTGTCCAGTTCCATGCTTCTGTTGATAAGGGAGAAGATGAAGAGGTAACAGACAATAGTTGTGATGACAATTTCCAATCATTGTAATTAGGATGCATAGTTGTGTACTTTAAAAAGTGAGTTGAAAGGGAACACCAAGTCAAGTTTTGCTAAATTGACAAGTAACCTGGTAATTATGGTAAATATATTGTATAAATGCTTGGCACCCTACAGATTTTTTTTATGTGTTTTCTATTTTATATATATATTTTTTTTTATGTTCCCATACAATTATCAATGGTTACAGAGAAACCCCTCTAATATAAACTGTGAGGGACAGTCCTATCAGCATCTTTCTCTTTTTCTGTGTAAACACAGTGAAGGGGATAATGTGGCATATAATTTACAATATGATACTCCCTGTGATTCCAGTCCAAGGCAAATATGATGACACGGAAACTGTATCATTCCTTCAAAATATATAACTGACTTGGTGTTCCTCTTAAAATGAAATGAAGAAAACAAACAGAGAAACATAGATGTTAAGTGTAACTGTAAGTATTTGTTTTATTGCTTTCTTACAAATCCAAGAAAAAAAAGAGAGAGAAAAAAATACAGCTCCAACAGTGAATTAAAAAAAACATCATAATTGTAAATGCAGGAATGTACAGTTGTTACAACATGATAGAAAAAGTTTTAAAGGGTTTCTGTAATTCTATATTGTGTCTAATATGACATGCTGCACACATTCTGATACAGTAATAACTACTAATCATAATTCATACACTACTAATATCTCCAGCACTAACTTTTTGATTTACATTTTCTGTACCTTTTAAATTTTACAATATATGTTCTGCATCTATTTCAATAGGTACGCAAGATCATCTGGACTAATCTCAGTAGAGACCCAGCTGAGAGTCCTTTGAAGATGGTCTTTGCCACAAGTGCTCTGGGGATGGGTGCAGATCTACAGAATGTGGTGCGTGTTGTCAACGTTGGAACACCTAAAACTGTTGAAGGTAACTAAAACTGTGTACACTCCTCTTAGTAAATACTTTATAACTAAGAAAGTATAAACAGAATCAAAAGTCCAGAATGTGTTCACCAGACTATCTGATTTTAACCCCATTAATGAGATCATTTATGTTTGAATAACACCTTAACATCAGCTGATATCAATTGGTAAAAAGAAAACACATAAAACTAAGCATACAAATGTTTTTAACCTCTCGTAATTAATGTTTTATTGTACAAAAAGGAGTATAAGCCCCCACCCCCACCCCCCCCCCCCCCCCCCCAATTTGTCTGTTTCTGATAACATAGCTAAAAAAAAAAGGTCGGTAGGTCGGGATTTTTGTTGTTGTTGTTGCTAGGGTAGAATTCTTGAAAATAACTAAAAAATACAAGGAGACAGGACTCGCTATAGATAGATTTATGTAAACAAAAGTGTTACAAAGGGTATAAAATGATTGTTTTACCTTGTCTGAGTCGTCTGTTACTGTCGTTTATGTTGTTCTTGGGTAGTACGTAATATCGAAACCGGCATCGAAACCAACTGATATATCGAAACGGACCTGTTCATGTTTTTTGACACATCGACAATATTGTCATCTTGGGTACTGGTATGAGCAAACCGAGCAAATCAATCGAGAGACAGAACAACATCATTAGCCTACCGCGGTCGCCTCAGTTCCTTAGTGGACTGAGACCAAACTGACAAACCCACACACAGATAAGTTTAAAAACTAATATATTCATCTTTTTGTCTGTTTGTTTGTTTGTCCGCTTGCAAAGGCAATTGTGCCGACAATTTTGCGACGGTTTTGTACAATCCTTTTTTAAGTGCTTTAAGTTGAACCTTGTGTTTTTTGATTTTCTTACCTACAGCACTGGTGGTCAATTTGTTTCTGATTTTTTTTTTTTTTTTAGTCCCGGGAACGATAACTTGGTATGCTTGGTCAGAATGTGCTTTCGGTTACCGCCATGCCGTGCCGTTTAGTGTGTTGACACAACTTGCCAAACTGATTGATTACTTTATGTTTCTGCGATATGTTATAAACAATTTTTCCTGTGGGACACTAAAGTACGTCGTATTGTATTGTATTGTTTGCTTTAACTTTAAGCACTGATCAGCTATCATCATTAACGGAAAATCAGGTCAGTTTCGATATTTCAGTCGGTTTCGATGGCGGTTTCAATATTTTGGCCGGTTTTGATAATACGAACTACTGTTGTTCTTTTCTTTCCGACATATTTTTGGGTGACTCTGGGCCTGGCACACAAAAAAAGTTCAGGTCAAAAAATAGGGTTGGTTGGGGTATTAGAAAGACAACTTTTTTTGGTTGGCCTGAACAGAATCTATAGTCCTCAACATGTTTGCTGGACTATAACTCCTTAAATGAGACAATTTCAGGGGGAATAGAACCTTGACAATTAGTAAAATGAAAACACAAAACACTATGTACACCTTGTAATGAGAACATCACAGTCCTGTTTAAAGTTACTACATGTACAGCTTTCTCATCCAGATTTTATGTTATTTTTCTGATTTCCCCACTGTAAGGGATAATATATTTCAGAGCCACTGACAATAACAATAACACTGAGTTAAATTAAAATGATAATACAGTATCTCAACAAGTGTTTGTTTTCCTGTGCAGTATACCTCATTTTCTTATTGTTGTTTTACTGCAATAGGATGTAACATGTAACAAAATAAGACATACTACTACTAGTGCATACGAATACGAATACGAATACGAATACTTTATTATCTCATACAGAGAAATTTCAGTGTGGTGCACATTAAAAGACAAAACAAATAATAAGACAACAGATAAAAATACCATACGAAGCATACTACACTCGCGCACGCATATACATGTACACTAACAGGAATAGTAACATGATTCCAAATAGGTTAAAAGTTTAACGCTAAAAACTATCATTATCACAGGACTAGATATGTCATTGAACAATATTTATCACAGGACTAGTCATTCGAGGGTTATCACACTCAGCATAAGGGTGCACATAAAAAAATATTCATCACAGAAATCAGTGCATATGTTCACCGGCACACAGACTAGTTTTAATTAACTTAGGTATTTAAAAAGCCAATTGACTTTGGAATAAAACTGTTCTTAGTTCTGAGCGTGCGGAATCTGGGAGTGCGGAGGCGACGTCCTGAGGGCAGGACCTCAAAGTGGTGAGCGAGCACATGACTACTATCCTGGATGATGCAACGGGCCTTTCGCACCACACGTCGTTCATACAGCACAGTCAATCCTTCCTGTCTCACCCCCACAATCTTACCACATGTGTTCACCACCCGCCCAAGCACATTCTTACTCTTCACACACAGACCTCCATACCAGCAGATGAAAGAGAAAGTGAGAATGGATTCAATGAATGAAGTATAGAATGTTTGGAGGATGCGGCTGTTGATGTTCAGACTTCTGAGCTTTTGTAAGCAGTAGATTCTTGACTGACACTTCTTGTGGATAGTTTTAGTGTTTGAGGAGAAATTTAGTTTGTTGTCAATGACTGTTCCGAGATATTTGTATTCAGTCACTCGCTCAACTTTCACACCATCTATGTACAAATCTGAAACTGTAGCTGGGTTTTTGCGAAAGTCAATAACTAGCTCTTTTGTTTTTGTTACATTTAGGGCTAAATAGTTATCTTTACACCAGGAGCTGAAATTTTGAACTTCAGAAAAATAAACAGAATCAGAGTCAGACAGGTCTTCAAGGGCAGAATCGTCAGAATATTTCACAAGAGGGGTCGTAACAGTGCCTTGACAATCGTTAGTGTATAATGTGAACAGAACTGGAGACAATACTGTGCCCTGAGGGGCTCCAGTAGAAGTACTAACTATGGATGAAAGTGCGCTATGGAAACGGACGGACTGGGTTCTGTTCACTAGAAACTGTGTGATCCAAAGGACGAGTCTGGGAGTGACGTTGTAAGAAAGCAGTTTTTGAACAAGCAGGTGAGGTTGTATTGTGTTGAAAGCAGATGAAAAGTCTATAAATAGAATACGGACGAAGGAACCAGGTTTTTCTAAGTGACTATATGCTTGTTGCAGAAGTGTGAGTGTGGCGTCATCTGTACCTCTGTTTTTCTTGTAGGCAAACTGAAAAGGGTCCATGAAAGGTTGTGTGCAGTTGAGAAGACGAGGCAGAAGGATGCGTTCAAAACATTTCATTACTACCGAAGTGAGGGCAACTGGACGATAGTCATTGAGCTGTTTGGGTCTACTGTTTTTAGGAACATAAATACCACTGAGCTTTGGTGACATGTAAAATCTACCTTCATGATGTGCAGTGATATGACTTTCAGTTATACACTGTACCTGTCAACTCAAAGTCAGAAAAAGAATGCCATAGTATTTATTTAAGATAGTGAACAATATTTTCATTACATGCTAAAATGTTTGTTCTTGTGTTCCAGCATACGTGCAACAGACAGGTCGAGCTGGAAGAGGAGGAGACACTTCAGCAGCCATAATGTACTACAACAACCAAGACCTTGGGGTGCCTGCCGTGACAGACACAATGCGGGCCATGTGCAGAAACACAACTGAGTGCAGGCAAAGTTTCCTGAACAAATGCTTTGGGTTTCCAAGTCCTAGCGAACCATGTTCTTCTGGTACAATTGTGCATTGTTGTGACATTTGCTTTTCTCAGTTCGGAGTTAAATACCAGCTGCCATTTAACAGTCGGGCAAAGGAATGTATTCGCAGCTGCCTTGTGGATTATGTTCAGAAAGACACTACTCACACTTTAAGAAAGACTATAACCTGTTCAGTTATCCAGCAGATTGCTGCAATGTCCAAGTCTTTTAACAGCTCAGATGACTTATGCAGAGAGTTCAACCTTGAACGTTCAGTGGCAGAATCTGTGTACAAGATGCTGGCTGCAGTCATTACTCCTCATCATTAGTACAAGTCCATTAAAAGCAAGTAGACACATTGGGTTGATCATTTTGTATTCAACAAAATAAACCAAGTCTGAAATCCACAAAACTGTTCATTAGTCTCAGTATTTATTTTATGTGTTTTTATGTTGTCGTTGTATGTACATATTTTATTGCTTAAAGATACATAAGGTAGGTGTAGTCTCTCTCACAGAATCATCCGGGCTTTCAAGGCTGTAACAGTAATTATGTACTTGAGACAAAACTGTACATTACAGCCACAGTTATGGCCGCGTTGATGAGCAATTAATTTCTGATTATTTTATTTTTTCCTTTGGTAAGTCAACTTCATAAGAACCAAGTCCCACTGAGCCAAATTTCTCGATTTCTCCGCAGAGCATTTGTCAACTAATTGCAACGAGTTTGAATGAGGTGTAACTTTGCGAGCCAACCTTGGTTCAGCACGTGTTTCGAAATGTCTCAGCGCCTTTCACATCAGAGCACAACTTTAAGTTTGTATGTGAAAGCGTTGTGCTCTGTGGCAAGTACTCTGTGCTGCGACTCGGGAATCATGTGAAATATAGAGCAATAAAATATTGATTTCTCCTCAGTGCAGCCATAATTGTGGCTATTTTAATTTGCCTTATTTACAACATGAATGAGACAGTCTCTAAAGCCTAGGTGATTCTGTGAGGGAGACTTCACCAACATGCCCCATGATTTTGAAAGCTTTGAACAGCTTTTGAAACCAGGTAAAGAACACATACTTAATAATAAACTGAGACACTTACAAGTTACACAATCAACCATGATTACCACAATGGAAACAATATCTTGGACTTTATTCATCTGAAGTACAAGATCCCAAAACTGAATTAAACATGCAAAAATGGAAAATTAGATAAAAACAATAAATGCAATCAAAGGGTATTTAAAAAAAAGCAAAAAAAAAATATCAGTTGTGAAATATTCCCCGACTATGGCAAACAGTTAAATTTAATCTTCTCATGCCAACTTTTGTGTGCTCAAACATGCAAATCGCCCTTCGTAGTTCTTATTATGATGTGATCTTACGCTAAATGTCAAAACCCTAAGATCTGCCTTGGAAAGAATTACATGGAAAGAAATATCAAAAATGTGCTTCCAGGATTTGATTTAAAAAAAATTCTATTTCTTTTATGTAATTACATATAAAGTCTTGCAATTGGGACTATTTCCAAAGGCTAATCAGAGCAACTAGCAAAAAAGTGAGAGAAAAATCAAGAAACCTTACACTACCAGTCTTGATACAGTTGCCTATAATAATTAGGGCAGCTGGTTTCATTTAAAAAAAAAAGTTGATATCTCTTGCCTGAAACTAAGTACACTTCATAATTTAAATTACCACTATTTTAAAACCCGAGTAATTTATAATTCCATGCAAAGAATGTAATCAGTCAAAACCATGCAACATGAAGAAAGTTTGGATCAAAACAGTGTTAACTGGCAGGCTGAACTGGCAATGTAATCGTGCAAGTGAAAGACAGGAATACCTTCTGGTGCACTTTTTCCTCAACAAGTGTGAGGGAAATGACATGCTGGATGAGGGACAGCTTCTTCCACCTGCACTTCATGATGGTGGCATACACCATGCCAAGCACAGCGGGCAGCTGCTCAAAAATGGTTCCACTGTGCTGTTTGAATGTTTCTGAAGAGGGACAGTGTAGGCGAGCAAAGTATCTAGCAGAAGGTGGTTGCGTGAAATCAATTCACCAACGACAGTGTCCCATGAGAGATGACTGTAATTGCTGCGTCTAAGGAACATGCTACTGGTTTGTGTTGCTGAAATCAAATAACGAACACGCGTGTGAAAGAGCAGAGAGGGACGGCCGTAATCATTGCAGTCAACACAATCTCCTTGCAAAACCTGTCGAATGAAAAAGAGCCAAATGACATGAATGATAAAGAACCATAATGATCATTGGCACTCAATTGAGAAAGGAGAAGAGCGAAAACTTACCATTGTGGGTTCCTGTGTAGAGTAAAAACTGAAGCTCTGAATTTCTCACAACTGCTGTTCACAATGCGGCCGTCGTGAAACCGATATCTATGGTGAAACCAACAACAACAAAGGGGCCTCACTCTGGAAGAGTTTCCTGCTCCGATAAACATGGCGCTTACGGCAAAACAAAAACTCAGAAAAAATCAATTCTGCGTTCTTGATAGCAATTTCGTCCAGGTTTACCCCACTGTTAGCTTTTCTTATTTTTCTCTATCGTCCAAGCCCATAAAATCGAACAAAGCTGATAGCGTTTGGATTTCCCTCTTTGAGATGACTGAGATTGTCCCCCCTTGGATCGATCCGTATCAAGGGCAGTTACAGTACTGGCCTTGTGTTCAAGATGTGACCCCCTCTGGCCATATTGCCTCTAAACAACATCCCTACACTTCTGTCGCTGCCTATTAGTCCGGAGAGAGAGAGAGGGTGGGAGAGAGAGAGGGTGGGAGAGAGAGAGGGTGGGAGAGAGAGAGTGGGGGCAGATAAAGAGATAAAGAGAGGGAGAGAAAGAGAAGAAGAGAGAGAGAGGTGGACAGGGAGGGAGAGAGAGAGGGGGGACAGATAAAGAGAGGGAGAGAGAGAGAAACAGAGATAAAGAGAGAGAGAGAGAGGTGGGACAGATAAAGAGAAGGAGAGAAAGAGAAACAGAGATACAGAGAGAGAGAGAGGGAGAGAAAGAGAAACAGAGATACAGAGAGAGAGAGAGAGGGAGAGAAAGAGAAACAGAGATACACAGAGAGAGAGAGAGAGAGAGAGAGAGAGAGAGAGAGAGAGGGGGAGAGAAAGAGAAACAGAGAAACAGAGAGAGAGAGGGAGAGAAAGAGAAACAGAGATACAGAGAGAGAGAGGGAGAGAAAGAGAAACAGAGAGAAAGAGAAACAGAGAGAAAGAGAGAGAAAGAGAGAGAAAGAGAAACAGAGATACAGAGAGAGAGAGAGGGAGAGAAAGAGAAACAGAGATACAGAGAGAGAGAGAGAGAGAGAGAGAGAGAGAGAGAGAGAGAGAGGGAGAGAAAGAGAAACAGAGAAACAGAGAGAGAGAGGGAAAGAAAGAGAAACAGAGATAGAGAGAGAGAGAGAGAGAAACAGAGAGAGAGAGAGAAACAGAGATACAGAGAGAGAGAGAGAGGGAGAGAAAGAGAAACAGAGATACAGAGAGAGAGAGAGGGAAAGAAAGAGAAACAGAGATAGAGAGAGAGAGAGAAACAGAGAGAGAGAGAGAAACAGAGATACAGAGAGAGAGGAAGAGAAAGAGAAACAGAGATAAAGAGAAAGAGAGAGAGAGAGAAACAGAAAGAGAGAGAGAGAGAGAAACAGAAAGAGAGAGAGAGAAAGAGAGAGAAAGAGAGAGGGAACGAGAGAAAGAGAGAGAGAGAGAGAGTCAGAGAGAGAGAGAGAGACAGAGAGAGAGAGACAGAGACAGAAACAGCGACATAAAGACAGAGAGAAACAGAGAGAATACAGAGAAAGAACGACACAGAATGAAAAAGGAGAGAGACAGACACAAAGAGACAGAGACAGAAGACATTAACGAGAAAGAAGGAGCAGGGGCGGGTGGAGGAGGGAGGAAGGGGAGGGGGTTAATGAAACGAGCTGCAGGTCATTGGCTCGTAATGAGCAAAAAGCTCGTGGATAGACAGGCTGCGGACATTCAGGAGTGGCTTTTTTTTTTTAAGGTTTTTACAAACTTTTTTAGGTGGATGAAGAACATTTTCTCAGTAAAAGTACGCAGGCACGAGCATCCAAGCAAGGTCGCTTTATGATAGAGGCTCTCGCCTTATTTCTTTCCTTATGCCTTTATTTATCGATTTATTCACTTATTATTTGTGTTTGTTATTTTAAAACTGACCAATCACTGGTTGACTCAGTGTTTGTTTAATTGATATATAGACTCTAATGCTTCTTTGTGGTATCATCATCGTTGTTTCTCTCTCTCTCTCTCTCTCTCTCTCTCTCTCTCTCTCTCTCTCTCTCTCTCTCTCTCTCTCTCTCTCTCTCTCTCTCTCTCTCTCTCTCTCTCTCTCTCTCCCCCGCCCCCCCCCCCAACCTGATTCAAGATATTCCAAGATTGCATATAAAGCTTTATGTAATTTGGCATCGAAGGACCACACAAATTGGGTCTCACATGTGCAGAGTCTTTTATGTTGTAATGGTTTTGCTGCTGTGTGGATGTACGGAATGGTTGGGAATGAGAAGTGTTTCTTACAAGAGTTTAAAAGACGTTTACAAGATTGTTTTTGTCAAGAATGGTTCTCCTTTTTAGAATGCAGTGAACGTTTCGACATTTATAATTGTTACAAAACATGCTTGGAAAAAGAGAAATACATTGAATTAATCGAAGATATTAAGTACAGAGTTGCTCTTACTCGTTTCCGCGCAGGAGTATCCAAAATCAACGCTCACAAGTTTCGGTACGCACCAAACCAAACGACAAGAAACTGTCCTCTCTGTAGGGGAGACCGGGGCTAGTCCGCCCCCGGGGCACATCCGTCTTTGTCTGTTTATTCTTACGTTTGCCACCTTTTAGTCATTCACACCATGTGGGAGTGGTGTCCCTTCTTCCCGCCATATCCTGCAGAAGTTCAGAGGTTGCGCGCCCATATATCGTGATTACAGATCACAAAAAGTGTGTTTCTTCATTTTTGTAACATGAATGCATAGGAGTTGACTTAGGTTTTGATGCATTACCTCTGAGAACAAATACTTAGTCTTGGTGTCGAGTGAAAGTGCGTTAATTAAGGTCGATTTCTGACGAAAATTTTGCTTCTTCCTTCCCATGTTGTGCTCGTTATCTGGCACTAGAGTTGCCTGCCCGTGCAGGGGCAAGTCCGCCTATTTGTCATGGGGCATGTTCGCCGTAAGCAGTATGTACAACAAATGTTCATGCGCACATAAAAACTGTCTGCACATTGATATCAGCTACACATTTGTCTTGATGTAAAATACAAAAATCAGTCTTCTAGTTCATCAAACTCGCCAGTTATGCTACCAAAAGCATAACAGTAGCATAAAAGTAGGCGGACTAGCCCCGGTCTCCCCTAACGTAATTTTGTGTTACATTCTTTCGTATTTTGTCATTGGCATTTTTGAACCTAAATATTGAAGGGAATTAAAAAAGCTTTCCCACTAAAGCTTGCCCACTACTAGTCTTGTACCTACTATCGGATGAGAGCGGCGGACTTGCCCCACCCTGTAGGCGGACTTAACCCGACTTGGGGCAAGTTCGCCTACGTTAGGGTAGGTCTACTTAAAGCAGTATGTACAACAAATGTTCATGCGCACATAAAAACTGTCTGCACATTGATATCAGCTACACATTTGTCTTGATGTAAAATAAAAAAAATCAGTCTTCTAGTTCATCAAACTCGCCAGTTATGCTACCAAAAGCATAAAAGTAGGCGGACTAGCCCCGGTCTCCCCTACAGCTGATAAAGAAGATGAACACCATGTTGTATTTTTATGTCC
>NW_027129250.1:0-3024 GCF_037325665.1 Littorina saxatilis
AACAAGTTCATCTTGGATCAATTTCAGCAGCAAACAAATCATATCTAAGCTTTTTCGACAAGAACATCTCAAACAAATGGGGAAGAGCGCTGATTAGAGATCTGATAAACAAATGCAAGTTAGCGCTCTAAATGCATACGACATTTCAGTTTATTTTTTCATGTTCATTGTTTACATGTGAAATGGAGTAATGAGAGTTATCCGGAACCAATCTCCTGGCACCTGAGAGAATAAGCGACTTTCATCCTCAAAAATAGATGATCGGCGCAAGTTCATAATAATGTTCCTCACTCTCAAAGGCACTCTCACTAACACTAACGTACACAGTCATACACAAGAACCAGCTTTCATTCCTGACTGGACATATAGTCCTTAGATCACGTATGTTTAAAACAAATCAAACACACACATTGTTACAAGGTTGCCCCGAAAGTATCTCTGATAATCTTAAACAAATGAGGCAGACCCTTGTTTAGAGATCTTATGTGGGGAAGAGAACTATAGCTCCGTTCATAAATATAATTATGCAGAAGGTCTCGGCTAGAGGATAACAGGCACAAGCAGGTTTGTGTTGAAATATAGTTAATGTCTTTGATGAAAACGTCGTGGTCAAGGGATAAAAAGCTTGCACACCTAGTCCTGGATGGTGTCATTCATTTTTTCATTTAATTTTTGAATTACCGCTTTTTTTCAAAACTTCCTTGTAATTGTTTTATGTACTAATTCAGGTAATATATATGGCCTGGTTGAAATTTTGTTTACAACCCAATAGTTTTGTAAATTATTTCAAATTGTTGACAACTTTATCTAGGTAAATTGATAATTTTATAGTATATCACAATTTGTCATGTTTTACTTGGGTTCATAGAGCAGAATAAACAAAATGTGCACACAGAATTTACAGTAAATTGCCTGAAAAACACAGAAGTAATGACACCACAAAAAAAAGAAGAAGAAAAGAAACACAAACATAAAAACAAACCAAACAAGTCGCGAAAGGCGAAAATACAACATTTAGTCAAGTAGCTGTCGAACTCACAGAATGAAACTGAACGCAATGCCATTTTTCAGCAAGACCGTATACTCGTAGCATCGTCAGTCCACCGCTCATGGCAAAGGCAGTGAAATTGACAAGAAGAGCGGGGTATAACGTAGTAGTTGCGCTAAGAAGGATAGCACGCTTTTCTGTACCTCTCTTTGTTTTAACTTTCTGAGCGTGTTTTTAATCCAAACATATCATATCTATATGTTTTTGGAATCAGGAACCGACAAGGAATAAGATGAAAGTGTTTTTTAAATTGATTTCGACAATTTAATTTTGATAATAATTTTTATATATTTAATTTTCAGAGCTTGTTTTTAATCCAAATATAACATATTTATATGTTTTTGGAATCAGCAAATGATGGAGAATAAGATAAACGTAAATTTGGATCGTTTTATACATTTTTATTTGTTTTTACAATTTTCAGATTTTTAATGACCAAAGTCATTAATTAGTTTTTAAGCCACCAAGCTGAAATGCAATACTGAAGTCCGGGCTTTGTCGAAGATTACTTGACCAAAATTTCAACCAATTTGGTTGAAAAATGAGGGCGTGACAGTGCCGCCTCAACTTTCACGAAAAGCCGGATATGACGTCATCAAAGACATTTATCAAAAAAAATGAAAAAAACGTTCGGGGATTTCATACCCAGGAACTCTTATGTCAAATTTCATAAAGATCGGTCCAGTAGTTTAGTCTGAATCGCTCTACACACACACACACACACACACAGACACACACACGCACATACACCACGACCCTCGTTTCGATTCCCCCTCGATGTTAACATATTTAGTCAAAACTTGACTAAATATAAAAAGAAAAAAGAGAATGTTTAAGTTCTAATAGCAAGCCTTACAGACTAAGTAGAAAAAATTTATAATAAAACAGCAGTCTATTTCATATATGTATAGGTTACAACACGAGTGGTTTTTTATATGGCTTGTATTTCAGTCAAGAACCCAGCACTGCAGCAGATGAATATCAAGGGACACACGAGCGTCTGGCGAGTGAGTCCCTTTCATATTCCCGCGGAGTCTTGACTGAAATACAAGCCATAAAAAAAAACCACTCGTGTTGTAACCTGTATATCCCTTAAAGACCCAAAAGACAAAGTGCGATGGATATATCACGCTTTAGTTGTCTGTTCAGATGAGGCACTGAGGGCTTAACCTCTTCACATAACTTATTCTTAAGGCACGCCTGTTGATCTATGCCAAGTTGGTGCATAAGGGCGGCATTGCTGTCCCTGACCATTGAAAGCCTCTTACAGTGATTTGACTGAATATATCTAGTGGTTACACACGCATCTGCTGAGATCTTTGACACCTTCATCGTCTATAGGGCCTACTGCACCGCAAAAGAGCTAGAAATACTCGCAAAATGCATGAAACAGCCTGTCCAGAGGACTCTTGTAGCCGATGATGTACCGATAAGAGCGTGTGTACCGAAAAGAGCACTACTGTGACTTCTTAGGCATGACCGTAGCCTGAAAATATTGGCAGTAAAGGTCAGACGGACCGGGTTTTTAACGATTGCTAGTTTGACTTCTCTTTTAGTTGAGAGAACCGGCACCAACGAGCGCACACACTCACACACCCACGGTTTGTCATGTTGATCACAACAGAGAAATAGAACAGCGGACGATTAGGTCCCCAGACTATGACGCGATGGACGACAGATGTCATGAAATATATGACGCTGTGATGATAGTCTCGGCAAGTCAAATCTAAAACTGAGCTTGAGCACTGAACGACTCTAGCGCAAGTTCTCAACACTGTGGTATTCTCAGGCACATTCAGTCGCCTGGTACATGTGCACTGTAGAATGTCAAAGTCAACAGAAAGTAGTGCTATGGTGTATTTGTTGCGCCATTATGCATCCACTATTTCGTGTGTTATAAGAGTACAATTGATATACTATATATTATAACAATACTACTCTTAAAATACAAGAAATATACCCATAGTAGATTTACA
>NW_027129251.1:0-11000 GCF_037325665.1 Littorina saxatilis
CAGCACGTATACTTTCATCAGAAATAAGGTGCTGGCAAGAAGCAATATATATTGAGTGGGAGCCGTGTGTTTTTTGTCAAGATGCCAGAACAACCAGCAAGACAAATCCACTACGACAAGCTACAGAGGATGGCATAAATAACATCACTCAAGGCATCCATCAACGTGAGAAGTACAATGATGAAACCTTCATTGAAGTGATTGATACCCTTACATCTTTTAACCTTTTATACCATGCCCATGAAATACGTTGGCATAAAGCTTGCTACAGCAGCTTTACACAGAAGGGCAAAATGTAATGGCTTAAACAGCGTTTTAAGCCAGAAGCTGTCTCTGACACAAATGCTTTCAAGTTCAACTTCCACTACCCAGCCAACAAAGACACTGCTCCGATCTTCAGTCACTACTACGGACTGGTCAAATTGCATCTTTTGCCAGTCCCTGGAAGCAAACTGAACCAAGTCGCGTTTGAGCACACGTCTACCAAAATGATTCAACTGTCTCTGTTCGATCCAGTCGTGAGGTGCAGATTAGCTGGGGTCTCTGATATGATGGCAGCTGAAGGAGAGTATCACTTTAAGTGTTATGTACTCTTTTGCCGAAAGCATGAACACAAAGGCAGTTAAAGTGAGGAGAAGAACCCTGATTCTATCTGTTTTGAGAACACAATGACACCTCCAGAACGAGATGGCAAAAGGACATATTTTGTCCCTGAAAACCGTCTGGGACCACTATAGCATGATGCTCTCTAGAGATTTTGATGTCCAGCCTGCTCCTTACAGAAGCAACCGATTCAAAGAGAAGATACTGAAAGTTCTCGGTGATACGGTGTCATTTGTGCAGCCACTGGACCCCATAAAGCCACTTCTGATTGTGCCACCAGGTTTTGGTGATGTTGCAGGGAAAAACATGCTTCAAAACATTATTGAAGAAGGGAGCTGCAGTGAAGAGGAAGATATGCTCCAGACTGAAAATGAGCATACCACAATTCACCACGAAGATGACATTCTGAGCTGGTTGTTCCGAGTTGCTCGGAAGATCCACAATGGCATGAAACATACCAAAGGACATGACACAGTTGGCAACCTAGACATAGAACATGCTGAAAAAGTGGTGCCAGAAACCTTGTTTCTTTTCATTAAACTCTTGTGTGCAGATGGTATCCCTGATAAAGAGGTCAGTCATGACAAGGAAACAGAGATCAGGACCAAAGTTCTTTGCGTCTGTCAAGACATTGTGTTTCTGGCAAAAAACGACACCCAAGCATCTTGGTCTGGAGCTAAGTGTTCATCAAGCAACGCGGTCCAAAGAGCTTGTGACACTTCTCAATGCTGCTGGTCATTCAGTGTCATATGAGACCGTACTTCGTGCCGACACAGCCATAGCTAATGATGTCATCAGCCGGTATCATGAACATGGCAATGTCATGATACCAATACACTTTTCTGAAGGAACACAACATGGATATGTCCGTTTCTCAGCAGACAACATCGACATCATTGAAAAAAAACTCAGTGGAATGGGAACCTTTCACGCAACCCAGTATAAGAGAAAAACCCGCCAAGAGCCAGTAAAAGATATTCAGGTCAAGGTATCGTCTTCAAAAGTTGTCCAAACATCTCCTGAACTTTCTGATCTGGAAAACACAAACATGACAAATCCGACACCAGAACCGTTGTTTTCAAAAAGAGGTGCAGGAAAACTGGTATGAGCCAGATGCTAAAAAGATGATGGAGTCCCTCACTTTGGACCTGGCATGTTTTTTTGCTTTTGCACGATAGCATCGGCCTGATCTCCAGGTAGTTCCAAGATGGAGTGGCTTCAATCAAAAAATGTCCACCACCGACACTCCTCGTAGATAATAATAATAATAATAAATAATAAAGTGTATTTATATTGCGCCTATCCCTTACAAAAAACAAAAATATTTGGCTCTAAGCGCATTACAACATGTGAAGGACTTGGTACAATCAAGTCTGACAAATACAACAGCACAATATACAGTCGGTCTCTTAGGTAAAAGCAGCTTCGACAGTTAAACACTTCTACTAAAAGATCCTCTAACAATTTACAAACATAGTTAAAGAACATCGAGTTAATAGGAATTAAAAAAAGGTTCTTATAATAAAACTATCTAGCGAACGACGAAGAAGAAGAAGAATAAAACTATCAATGTCAATGTATAACAAGTCATTCAACGTAAATGGCCAAAGAACAACAATAAAACAATGGTGATAAAACAGTTATACTCAATGGCTAATAACGAGGCAGAGTTAAATAGTATCGACACAAGATTAAAACAAAACATATTTCTGGAGACGAATTAACAACAATAAAGCAATGGTGATAAAACAGTTTTACTCAATGGCTAATAGCGAGGCAGAATTAAATAGTATCGACACAAGATTTAAACTAAACATATTCCTGGAGACGCATTTAATAATTATACATGTATCAAATAATCAATGTACAAAATACAGCCCTCGCAAGCAACCCGCCCCCAGCCGGCCCACAGCGCGCTACGATGGCAAGCGACCCCTCTCCTCAATGTGGCAAATACTGAACAGTGCACACAACCAATTACTCGCATATACTCGTGTCGCTCACTCGCACACACACACAAACACACACACGGACAACATCGAATCACTCGCACAGGCTAGGGGTTGAAGTATTCCCGGAAGAGGTGTGTTTTTAGAGAGGACTTGAAGGAAGGGAGAGAGGTAGAAAGGCGGACAGACATGGGCAGAGAGTTCCAAATAGAGGGAGCTGTGTAGGTAAAGGCGCGCTTGCCGAAAGCGTTCAGTTTGACGCGTGGGACAACAAGGTGCCCTGCGTCAGCGGATCTGAGGTTGCGTGTGGGGACGTGTGGCTTTAAGAGCGAAGACAGGTAAGAAGGGGCAGAGTCTTGAAGGCTACGGTAACACAGGGTAGCTATTTTATATGTTATGCGTGCTTTGATTGGTAGCCAGTGAAGGGTCATGAGGAGAGGGGTGACATGGTCGCGCTTGCGCTTGCGCAGCACAAGACGTGCTGCATTGTTCATGATGCGCTGTAGGCGGTCTAGCTTGGCGTCTGGGAGGCCGGCTAGGAGCGAGTTGCAGTAATCCAGTCTCGACAAAATAAAAGCCGAAACCAGTGTCTTGGTTGCGTCGAGGGAAAGAAGGTGTCTGATTTGGCTAATCCTCCGCATTTCAAGAAAGGCGGTTCTGCAGAGTGAGTTGATGTGGGCGTCCATTGACAGGTTACTGTCAAGGTGGACACCCAGGTTTTTTACTTTGGTGCTGAATGTGACTGTGGTATCAGAAAGGGTAAGACTGGATGATTCTGAAAGAAGCTTTAACTTTGATTGTTTGCCAACTGGCATGATCTCTGTCTTATCATCATTCATCTTGAGCTTGTTGACTGTCATCCACTGTTTGATGGAATCGCTGCATGATTCTATTGACTGCACTAACTCTGTAAACTGTTTGGTGTGTGCGGATTTTTGTAGTTGAGTGTCGTCTGCGAACATGTGGTACAGGACATTGTGGTGCTTTATGACTTTGCTTAACGGCTGCATGTACATAGTGAATAACACTGGGCCTAACACAGATCCTTGTGGGACACCATACTTTAATATGGTGTCCTCGGAGTGCTTATTCTGGATCACAACAGCCTGAGTGCGTCCAGTCAGGTAGGAGCAGAACCACCCCAGAGCCGTGCCTGTTATGCCGAATGTGGTGTTCAACCTTGCCAGCAGTATATCGTGGTCAAGGGTGTCGAACGCTGCGGATAGGTCCAACAGGGCCAGAAGCGAAACAGAGCCGCTGTCACAAGCAGTGAGAAGATCATTCGCTACCTTAAGTAGGGCTGTTTCAGTGCTGTGATCTGCGCGGTAGGCGGACTGTAATGGTTCAACCATACCTGTCTTAGCGAGATGCTCTGACAATTGGGCCAAAACAACTTTTTCAAGGACTTTCGAAACAAAAGGCAAATTGGAGACAGGGCGGTAGTTCTTGAAAGTGTTGATGTCAAGGTTAGCTTTTTTCAGGAGGGGAGTGACTACTGCATGCTTAAAAGAAGGGGGTACTTGACCGGATGTGAGGGATTGATTTATGATGTCAGTAATGACAGGGAGTAATTCCTCTAGACACTCATTTAATAGCTCTGAAGGAATTGGGTCGAGAATACAGGATTTGGGTGGAGCTTTTTCAATGATCTTCTTCACTTGTTCTTTAGTGACAGGAGAAAAATCGGTGAGGTAGGCGCCGTGAAATGGCGCATGCTCTGGATGCCCAGGAGCAGCATCAAGCTCGACTCGGATCTTCTCGATTTTTTCGGCAAAAAAGTCCCCAAACTTGTCTGGAAGGTCATCAAGAGGGACGGAGTTTGGTAGCTTTTTATTTTGAACTTTACCGAGGAGCTGCCCTGTGATCAGAAAGAGTTCTTTGCTGGAGGTGCTGTTCTCGATTTTCTGAGAAATAAACTGGTGTCTGTTCTTATCCACCATCTCTTTGACGGCCTCTCGGTGAAAAGTAAAGATTTGCCTGTGGACCGTGAGAGCCGATTTCCTCCACTCTCTCTCAGCACGACGCCGATCTTGCTTGGCTGTGGAGACCTCCGGCGTAAGCCAAGGTGCCGAGGGTCTGTCGGTGACTGTGCGTGTGGTGAGAGGGGCGTGCTTGTCCAGAATCCGGCGCAGGTCGCTGTTGTAGCTGGACACGAGGTCATGTCTGTCTAACTGGAGTGCTCTGACGTCATCCTTCAGTGCTGCCATGTCGATCCGCTTCATGTTGCGCGAGGTGACGACTCGTCTGGCAGGGCCTGGCTTCTGAAGGTCGAAGCTGAAAGAAATGACGAAGTGGTCGGAGATCAGCATGTCCTGCACAATCAGGTCTGAGACGCCGACGTCCCCGCCGACCACCACCCAGTCAAGGGTGTGTCCACGACGATGCGTCGGCCTGTCTACCAGCTGGGACAAGTTGAGAGTGGGGAGCAGTGTTTTCAGCGTGTTAGCGTTCAAGTCCGACTGTGAATCATAATGAAGGTTGATGTCTCCGACAACTACAAGATTACAGTGCAAATTGGCGTATTCGTCTAAAAGCTCTGTGAACTCAGCCAAAAACTGCGGAGTAGATAGTTTGTTCTTTTTATTGGGGGGAGGGCGGTATACACAAAGAAATGTGAGGTCTTGATTGCAATGACGGATTTTAGTCTTGCACAGTTCAAACGAAAGAAAATCAAACCGTTCAAGCGAAATGTCTACGCAGTCGCGCAATGAAGTGCGATAGAGCACGGCCAGACCACCACCCGCGCCAGTCAGACGTGGGCAGGAGTGGAGGTTGAAGCCCGGGGGAGTCATCGCTTGCATCAGGGGCTCGTCGCCGACCTCTCTAAACCAAGTCTCTGTTATGAAGACTAAGTCCGCTTGGCTATCGTGTATCAGGTCCGCTAGCTCGGTCGTTTTGTTGCGGCACGACTGGGCGTTCAGGTAGCACACCTTGAAGTGTTTGGAATCATCCCCCTGCTTTGTGGGGAGTGTGCGTTTGATACTAACTAGATTTGATCTGTTAATACATTTTTGGCTATGTGCCACGGCTCGTGTGCCTGTGGATGCGATAGTTTCTATTTTCATTGTCTTTGGAACGTGTGTGATGTCAGGTTGGTTTATCTGAATCATGTTGGATAGGTTACGCTTAGATTGTCTTTGATACAAGTGCATGCCATCGTTAAAACACATGGTACTGTCAGGCGCCTGTGCAACACTCGTAATGACTGGAATGTGTTTCTGTCGTCTGCTACCGGCCCGTACCCCTCTCACCGTTTTTCCAGGAACTATTCCAAGCTGTCGGCACCGCTGAAGCACAACCGGAGACAACCGTAGCGACGCATAGGGTCGGGGCCCGGTGGTCAGTGCCACTGCACAACACTCAGCGACGTTCACAAGCATGGCTGTCGAGTGGACAGGCCTACTGTCACTGTCACACCGCGTCAACACAATGGCCGACAGAGAGGCCGCGGCAAACAGACACTTGTAGACGGCGATCAGCATAGCAAAAACACTCAAAACTTATATCCGATTGAAAAGGAGAAGAAGACGCAGACACCGGTCCAAACACATAGATCCTTGGATGGTTAAGAATGACTAAAATACTAGTTAATTGAACAAAGTGTGGAGACGAAGAAAAGCTGCTGGTAAGGCGCTGAACATCGCTCCAGTAGGGCCCATGCCTATTCTGAACGCTCCAGCCCATGAATGTGACACTCTGTGGACTGTCATGAAGCGATGCGAGGCAATGACAAAAAAACTGGGCGAAACATTCACGATCATTACGTTTGATGAGCAGTTATACTGCAAAGCAAAAATGTTGCAATGGGACAAGAAAGACAGTTGCAAAGATTTCATCTTCATGTTGGGAGGATTCCACACTCAAATGAACTTTTCCAAGGTGATAGGTGAATATATGGCGTCTTCTGGTCTCCCTGACATCTGGATTGAGAGTGGAGTCCTTGGCGAAAACACAGCTGGCAATGTCATGAAAGGGAAAAGCTGGAATCGAGTGATACGTGCACATAAGCTAACTGTGCGCGCCTTCGTGAGCGAGGCTGGTACTACATATTGTTCATACGAAATGACAAACACAGGTTACAAGCGATAACGCGCAAAAGTACTGGTTTATTATTTTACATCTGACACTAAGGTATCAGTAATGTATAGATATATAGTTACAGTACCACGTAATGCGGTAAAAAACTTATGAACAGAAAGAAAAAGAGAAAAGAAAACAAATTATTAGACATGGCAAAAGTATCAAATGCATTAACAAGACACGAGAAGTAAAAACAAGAAAAGTAAACAATCACAAGACAGGAGAAGACAAACAGACAAGAAAGTTACAATTACCAAACACTCGTTGGTTAGTCCTTCAACAACAATAAAGAGTTACGTTCTGTACGTTCAACAACAATAAAGAATTACGTTCCGTACGTTCAACAATACCATAAGCACTAAGAATACTCAAGAAACTTAGCATACATACGTTTAAAACCAAAATGGCTAGTTTCAGAAAAATACAAAACGTTGACTCATCAGGCCAGGAATACAAAGCAAACTGTCATACCAAAAAAGTCTAACGACAACGTTCCTGCGTTAATCAAAGTCACAAACAAGATATTTACTCATCCACTTTCCCTCAATAACGTTACAAGAAATAAGCCCGTTTACAAACGATCACCACAGACCGCAAGCTTCTTTTACCTAAATTCTTTTAACGTAAGGCTGAAAAAGTCGGAGAAAACGTTTCACTTCGAACTTCGTTAACCACAGAAAACACAAGTTATCATTATAAACATTAGCGACTTTCTAGCGTCTACAAAACATTGCTGTACGTTCACAACACTAGAACAGTTGAACACACAATAAAGAAACACTACAACAAGTCAGACTTTCAACTCACGTTATACATAAACAACTCACAAAGTCATTACAAAATGGCGACCAAAACACAACACAAACAAGTAACAACAAAATTACCTTATGCGCTGTGTGGGTTGACCAGCAGTACCAAAACGTGTTGCCTCACAAACGAAGGGCACAAAACGATTCACACTTGAGAAACAACTGTCTCCAAGAACATTACGTTGACGTTAAAACATAAGAAACACTCCGTTGGTTCACTTGATAACCTTCATACGTTTACATCAAAACCAAACGCTTCCTAAAACCCTCAGATCGACTGACGAGACAGGAGTCAAGCAGTGGTATTTATGGAAACAAAAACCTAACATGGCATAGTTATTCAAAAGTCAAAGGTCACCGGATTGACCAACCAACAACATTCCTAAGACAGAATCGGGTGAAACTACTATTTTACAACCAATCAGTAACCGATCACGCACTCCGTGCATGCCCAAAACTTAAAACGGTATATTTAACAGAAAGAACATCAAGGAACTAGCTGACATCACAAAGCTAAAAACACGTGAGTCACACGTATTCTAAAACTTGCAACGCAGATTCGCAGGGCTCACCTCAAAATCAAGACACAGAAAAGAGCACGTGAATCTCACGGTGTTCTAGAACTAAACGACGCAGTTTGTGACACTCCGACCAAAACCAGGTCACAACAACTGAACAAGGAGCACGTGAATCTCACGTAAAAATATTAACGCTCCACAAAAACGGGTCACAACAAGGTGCTACAATAAAAACACGGTTTACTTCTTTTTACATCGTGCAATGGCTTGAGCAAACGTAATTACAACAAAGTAGGTGACTGCATGCCACATCGGCATGCACACTAACCCTGGAAGCACTCTGGACCATTCTTTTCTCTCACTTCTAAGACTAGGCAGCAGAACATGAGAAAGTCATCAGCGACACCTTGAAAGATGCTGCTAGAAATGTAGCTCAAGGATTTGCTGACAAAGATGATCTAGAGATCAGCACGTCTCTTCCTTTTCTTATGGTAGAGGCAAGACAGATGGCAGCTTTGTTGGATGAGTTTGACAGCAACTGCGCAGAGAATGCAACATTCCAGTGCTGGCGGACGTAAATGAAGCTGGTGTCCATTCTCCCTGCGTGATAGAGATTGGAATCTGTTTCTCTCATCCATCTCAGAGATGCTGCCTTGGTTTGGGGCCTTTGACCATGTCAACTACACACGATGGGGAGCAGTGTTTCTGGAAGATATGATAATGCTCTCTGAGACAGCGCCAGATGTGCACCAAGCCTTCTTTGCTGAGGATTTTGTGACGAAGGAGTCAAGGCAAAAGTTCAACCAGATCCCAGATGACCAGGCTGTTGAGCATGTGAACAAAGCAGCCAAAATAGCCGGTGGTCTTGTCATCAAAATAATGAAAACGAAGCAAGCCTGGCACATTTTCTCTGTCCCCAGCTTGCCGAGAAGTTGCCATAGGAGGAGGGACGAGAACTTGTACTTGGAGGTTGATTTGCAGATGCAGCCAAAGACTAGTCTTCATCCGGAAGAAACATGACACAACTGTCATCGGCAGATCATGAGGAAGCTGACACTCGAATACTGCTCCATGCAAAAGATGCCTCTCAGCAGGGATATGGTCAGACAATCATCATCAGTTCTGTCACAGATGTCCTGGTTCTGCTCACTGTACATCGGACCGAGCTGAGTCCCCTTCTGTGGATGCAGACTGGGATATCCAGGAAGAAACGGTATATCTCTGTGCACGACATTAATCTACCAGAGGCAGTGCAATCGTCTGTACTGGCATTCCATGCAATAACAGGATCAGACAGCACCAGTCAATTTGCTGGCATCTAGGCAAACAGTCTGCATGGAGTACATTTGTTATTAAGCATCCTCAGCTTCTCGAGAACCTTGGTCGGGAGGACTTCCCTGACCAGCGGGTACAGGACGACGCTGAAGCTTTCATATGCAAGCTGTATGATCCAAACACAGCCAGCCAGCCAACAAGTGCGCTGCTCTCTCTTTCACAATGCAAAGAAAAGCATTGAGAATCTCCCGCCAACACATGCTGCTCTTTCTCTTCACATCAGACGCTCTCATTACCAAACGCTGATCTGGAGGAGAGCCCTGGAAACAAATCCTCAGCTACCTTCGGTCGTTGACAGTGGATGGCATGCTGTTGGGACAGAAGAACACTCGCCTTGAACCTAAGCTTCTGACAACTCAAGTCCCAGAGTCAATGTGTTTGGAACTTGCATCTTGTGGATGTGGTGCTGGTCCTACCTGTTGTGCCCCGCGTCGTTGCAAGTGCACCCACCTGGCTCTAGCATGCACGCGAGCATGCCACTGCACAGAGTACTGCAGAAATCCAAGGAGCAGGATGATTGAACAAATAGTCGTTCACTCGATGTGCATTATGTGTGTTAATTCCACAAGAGGGAGGGTTTAAACTCATCAGACTGATTTGCTCTGCACAATGCCAAGGGTGCCATTGTTGAACTTTGCTGTCTAATGTTTCTGTATCTGTACTGCATATTTGTTTGTTTTTTACTAGGATTGAAGAATGTTGAAACTATTTTGTCATTGTCTGCAGACCATTTGTACAGAAACCGAACAGTCTTGGTGTCCGAATGTCTTAATTTTTCCCAATGTGTCGTGGATAATTAAGAAAACAGCTTAAAACCTTAGTGAATCATTTCTAAAATATCTTAAGTGCATTCCTCGTGCCAGAAAATGTAGAAATAAATGCAAACTTTATTGAATTATTCGTATTAGAGCCAGAGATATTCCAAAATTTGATAGCGGCGGCAGCCATTTTGAAAACTGTCATGGCGGCCATAAAAACGATATTCAGGATGGGCATCCATCCTGGTCGTATTGTCATACATCTAAACTACACATACAAACTGGATGTTTGCTTCTAACAAGCAACGTTTAGCGTGTCATTTTTTTTGCAAGCTACAGATCTCAGATTCTAGTCTAACGTGTCATGAGGTAATTCGTTATCATTTATAAAAACAACAACGAAAAAAATATCGAAACTGCATCTGTTTTACGGGTTGGCTGTCCCAGTAAGTAAATGCAGCACCTGAGTGCATTACCTCCCCTTGTCAGCGATGTTATCACTGTTTACCTTCCATGTAACGAGTTTTTGACACATTGTTTTGGAAACGTCCCTTCTCCAATTTCTGTGGCAACTAAAAACACTGGTAGAGAAAATGATTGAGAGGGCGGAGGGAGTGAGGGGGAGCGAGAGAGAGGGAGAGAGAGAGAGAGAGGGGGGGAGAGGGAGAGAAAGAGAGAGAGGGAGAGAGAGAGAGAGGGGGGAGAGGGAGAGAGAGAGATGGAGAGAGAGAGAGGGAGAGGAGAGAGGACGAGAAAGAGAGCTATAGAGAGAGAGGGAGTGAGAGAGAGAGAGGGGGGGGGGGGAGAGAGTGAGAGAGAGATAAAGAGAGAGAGACAGAGAGAGACAAAGAAAGACAGAGACAGCTCAATAAGTTGCAGAGAGTGGGAGGAAGAGAGAGAGAGTGGGAGGAAGAGAGAGAGAGAGAGAGAGAGAGAGAGAGAGAGTGG
>NW_027129252.1:2500-17500 GCF_037325665.1 Littorina saxatilis
TCTTCAGAACTAGCAGGTCAGTGAACCTAAGTCAGTCGTATCGTGGCGGTGGCGGGGCGAGCCTGCAGACGCTGACTGACTTGACATCCCTTCACACACTACCAACTGTCCTTCGCAGGCTCAGTGCTCTGCAGGGCGTCAGGCGGCACAGCCTGTCTTGGAACAGGAAGCCTTCCCCTCCTCCCCCGATCACCAGTCTAGATTTGCTGTCAGTCAAGGTCGGGTCGCTGCCCCCAGTCCCGGCTCCTCCCTTAACCCACCCCCCCCCCCCCCAGCTCCCTTTCTCGGCCTGCAGAGCTTGAGATCAATACTCAGTGACAGTAACCACTGTCATCTTGATGCAGGACGAGTGGAGAGGTTTGGTAAAGGGGAGAAACATCGCTACTTCACTTAGTTGTCGTTGTGGTAATGTTGCTACCAATTATGTTTGTGATAGTTGATTTTGTTCTGCACTTTACTGATTTATTCAATTACTTATCCATGTATCTAATTTTATTACTTCTTTATTTTTTCTATATTTATTCACTCTTTTGTTTGTTTGGTAAAGTGGAGGTGGGGGGGGGGGGGGGGGGCAAGTTATCATCGCCACAAACACTGTAGTGTGGTCTTTTAACTCGCCCCGCAAACCGACATCCCTACCACCCAACCTCCTGGGTGAGTTTCATCACAAGTAATGAATCTTACATGTTCGCTCTTCTCTCAGTATTCGACGTCGCTTCCACCGGGCTTATTCGAAAGCCAACCACCACCACCAACGACACCAACAATAACAAGAAATTCCTCCGAGGTAGGAAAAACACCCCCGTCAAAGGGAAATAACCTTCTCAGTTGGTGGCAGTGAGAATGGTTGTTTCCCTTTGACCAGTAATATGTCCCTCTATAAGTCCTTGTATAATTTTAATCCACCAATAACTCCCTAACCGTGTGTTTGACTGGTCCCAATTTTTGTAAGGACCGTCTCAGGAATGTATAGAACCTGTTCACCAAGTTTGGTGACGATCGGTCCGTTCATTCTTGAGATCTATATGCGAACACAAACACACAAACAAACAAACACATCGACCGAATCCTATACACACCCCTATACCGGGGGTGTAACTATACCGGGGGTGTAATAACCAAAACGACCGCATACCACCAACGACAGAAGACCACGGAAGGCCATTTGCAAAAGGCACTTACTGTATCGATCCGCAGGACTTCCACAGCAGAATCAGCGGGAATGGCCGTTAAAGTACATTGCGATGCCATTGTTGGCCGTTAGCACCGCGACTTTATTTTCATTGCACGCCGTTGGAACTAGCACGTGTTTTACTGGTTTCACGTGCCACGACCTTGAAACAAAATCACGGCGAGCAACTTCTTTCACTCAAGATTACAAACATATGCCCCGCTTTTCACTTAGTTTTGTGTGAGTGTATGGTGGGTTTTTTCTCTCCCCCACCCCCCCCCCCCCCCCCTCCTTTTTCTAGTGTGTAAAACTAAAAAAAAATTGCAGCCCTGTCGACTCTCTTTCTTAAAAACTCCATTACCCGAGTGCATTTGAACTTCTTTTCCCTTTCTTTATAAAAATAAGCTGGGAACCCGCACAGGGTTTTTTCCCTGCTTGTTATCACAACTTTCACTCAACTTTCCGTTCATGTTTTCTTTGTGAATAGTAAAATATATTACACTACAGCATCATCTCTCTCTCTCTCTCTCTCTCTCTCTCTCTCTCTCTCTCTCTCTCTCTCTCTCTCTCTCTCTCTCTCTCTCTCTCTCTCTCTCTCTCTCTCCAGCAGACACGTTTAACATTTCCGCAGCGGCGATAATATTATGATTATCGATCTCTAACCGCCATGCACGTGTTTTTATTCTTCTTCAATTTGTCATTGTTCTTGATTGTGCAGTTTTTCAATCAGCATCCGAACACCACCCTGTGAGCGTAATTCAAACCTTCCCCCCGACACACGCAACCCAGGCAGGCACCACCTGCTTCCAGTCGTCATCAGCATCATCAGTCCAGAGAAAAGCCATATATATCGATATAGGTAAGCGAAAGGCTGTGACGCCGAACGCACGAGGTGGTGGGCGGGTTCGCTGGCAAGGGAATAAAAGAGGAGACTTGTCACCAACAAACTACACTGAGAAGCACGTGATGGTCGTTCTGGAATATACAGGAAGAGCACAGCGGCACCAGCAACCACGTGTTCCACTGACAACCGGACGTGAGTTGAGTGGGTGGGGTGTGTCTCTGTCTCTTGCTGTCGATCGGAGCTCACCTGCATTCATGTCTACCCGGTTTCACTATAGAATCTCTCTCTCTCTCTCTCTCTCTCGCTCTCTCGCTCTCTCTCTCTCTCTCTCTCTCTCTCGCTCTCTCTCTCTCTCTCTCTCTCTCTCTCTCTCTCTCTCTCTCTCTCTCTCTCTCTCTCTCTCGGGCTATTCCTGTCGGTAAGTGCTTTAGTTGATGAAGATGCGGTTTTTGTTTGTTAGTGTGTTCTGTTTTCTGTTGTTGTTTAATTAAGATCACTGTTTGCTGTGCCTGCGTGCACTCTCATTGTGCATGTGTTTGAATGTGTGATTTAATCGTGTATATTTGTTTGCTAAAACGCCCTATGGGCCTAAAACCGAAAATAAAACACACCTACGTACGTACACGTCTCCGCGCTTTACTCTACTACAACTTCTCCCCATCACTGATTCGCTCTTTCTTTTCCTCTCGCTTCCCCAACATAGATTTCATTCACAAGTCTTCAGGCACTGGCCGCTGACGTCATTTCCGATTGACCCAGTTTTCACACACAGCAATTGTCAAAGCTGAATTAGCTGATTCAGCCACAAATATCGCAGCTCTTTCTAGCTGGGGTTTCCGTTGGCTGAAAAAGACACTGAGCGTCCTTGAAGTGGCGAGGATCTTCTTCCCTCCCTTTAATCAAATAATACCCTACGACGTCACAGGGTTGTTTTCGCCGGAAAATACCCGGTGACACACTACGACAAAAGGCCTGTGGGTAGATGACGTCACCACGAGTGTGCGACTTTTCTCAAGAATTCCAATTTTGGGAAGTTCTGTTACCCAGCTGGTACTTGGAATACATGAGGTATACAGTGAATTAAATATTATACACGAACAGCTGTTGCTGTCAATATGGCCTTGGCCGAGTAGAGTGCTTTCTGTCATGACTTGGTTGTCAGAAACTCCAACGAGGAAATAAGTAGGTTTCTTTGTCCTCACATCAGTCACGTTCTTGTAAGACAACTTCTCTCAAACATCACAATCCAGGTTTCCCAATTGCTTCGTTTCCAGCCGATTTATGTGGATCACGTGATGCGCACAAAAAATATTGGCGGTTTAGAAGTGTCGTCTGCGCAATGATCGCGGCGGCTTTCTTGACCGCCAAGGACGACCGCGCACGTTGTGAGACGTCATTCGTTCGACCTCAATAGAAAATCGTCAAAAAGGAGAAAATAATGTTTGCCAAATCTTACACATGTATGAACAACACAAAATGTACAACATGTTTTCCTCAAAGGTCCTTGTCTACATTTTTATACCGAAATCGCCATTTGACCATTAAAATGCAGAGTCTATTATCTACAAATATCATTAATACACCCCCTTTCGATCAGGAAAGACGAAGCCAGTGTAGCCGTTTGAAAATTCATTGTAGTATTCCAGCGTAGTACTCATAGTAGGATATCCTTAGGCCCAAAAAAAAAAATTGTCTGTTTAGGGTAACCCGACCGACCCTATCGATTTGGCGCCGACCCAAAAACTTTTTTTTGATTTCAAAAAAAAAAGAAAAAAAAAAGAGGTAAAAATGCTAAAAAGAGACATTTGGCGTTTCTTTCTCTCCCTTTCTCTCTGTTTTATTTATACGTTAGTTTTGAAACATGTATTCATCAAATATAAGAAGTGAATGTTCAGCCAACATAGCATTTACACACAAAAAAACAAAACAAAAAAAACAAAAAACCTACCTACCTACCGACCCTACTTTTTTTGGTCATGTTACCCTAAACAGACAATTTTTTTTTTTTGGCCTTATTTGGAAAATGCCAAGCACAAAACTCCTCTCAAATCCCGTGCATTTCGTGCGTTTAAAAAAAAGCGCTCCAGTGTCAAACCGTGTTGCTGCACTTGTTTGGGCGTGGCTATAAGCATAGTGACATGAATTTGATTGGTCAGTATTTTTAGGCAAAGCACATGTTCTCAGCAAACAGAAAACAAAATATTGGAAGCGTGAGTCACGCTACCCAAAAATAAAATCTTTTTTTACATATATTTTTTTTTCTATAACTTTTATCCCCATGGTTCATTCATCATCTGACATAACTTTTTAGCGAAATCTAACCATAAGATTATTGGAAAAAAAAATGTAGACGACCACCTTTAATCCTGATACATGTAAGAGAAGAAGGGAAAATGATATACAGATGAGGAGTTTTGCTTATACAGCTTCAAAATCAATTCAATGTGCTGATCAGACATGAATACCTGGAGAGGTTCAAAAGGAAGAATTCCTCCAGGAAGAGGAAGATTCTCATGCCGTGTTTCAATATATTACGCTTTGAGTGAAAGTCGTACTCGTGTTACTTGCGAGTTGAAAGTGGTAATTAGGATTTGTTCAACCTCCTACCCCCAATAAAACTCGTGACCTGTGCCATTGTTTCTCCTGTCTGCCTTCAAGTACAGATAGGTCCAGGCTTTCCCTCGGGATGGCAATCAATCCTGATATCAATTGAGAGAAGCCGACTTTTTGTTTGTTTGTTTGTTTGTTTGCTTAACGCCCAGCCGACCACGAAGGGCCATATCAGGGCGGTGCTGCTTTGACATATAACGTGCGCCACACACAAGACAGAAGTCGCAGCACATGCCTCATGTCTCACCCAGTCACATTATTCTGACACCGGACCAACCAGTGCTAGCACTAACCCCATAATGCCAGACGCCAGGCGGAGCAGCCACTAGATTGCCAATTTTAAAGTCTTAGGGATGACCCGGCCGGGGTTCGAACCCACGACCTCCCGATCACGGGGCGGACGCCTTACCACTAGGCCAACCGTGCCGGTCAGAAGCCTTCTTCACGAAGCTCGTAGCACGAAGCTTTGGCACTCAATGTTCGCTAAAAACAATTGCACTCAACATGTCAAGTTGGGGCTCACACACGGAAGGCATTAACAACATCTATCGACTTGGACACAATATCTACAGCCCGACTACTTTCTGGGAAGGAATTTTTTGCTCGATTAATTTCGTAAGGCAAAACAAATTTAATAGTCTGTTTACGGTAACATAGGCAAGAAACAAAAAATAGGGTCGGTAGGTCGGGATTTCCCCCCCCCCCCCCAAAAAAAAAAAAACATATTTTATTTTTAAAGTTATTTTGCCAAAAAACAAAGACTTTTTTTCTTCTTTTTTTTCCCAAGTCGCGCGAAAAAAAAAAGGGTCGGTCGGGATACCGTAAACAGACTTTTTTTTGTTTTTTTCCCTAACAGACCCCTATGCCAATTTGCTACGTCCATTCACCCAACCACACTCCCTTTGCAAAGACAGCAGGCAGCAGGCAGGCTATTCCTTTGTGTCATGTGTGCAAGTTGAAGAAGAGAAAAACGGACACATGAATCCCACCCACATCAAGCACGTGCTGTATGTCCGCATGCATCTTCTGCTCTCATAAGTGGTCTCACCTGTCACGTCAGTAGCGTTGAAACACGTGGCCTCACAACACCAGACGACACGAGATGCTTCAACTCTCGAGCGATATAGTTCGGGGTATACCTAACCTCCCTGATTTTCACAAGTGACAAATGTGTGAGCACGACAGAAAACACTCCGCGAAGACAAGCTCCACAGAAAACAAGTCAAATACTCCAGGTTGCTTTGGTTTGAACCCAGGTTGTTCAATGCACGAACTGAAAAGGTTTTAATGCTGATCGGTTAAAAAATGCGAACATCTCCACAACTCTGCTACCAAGTCTAATCCAGGTTCGAGCTGACACCGATTAGACAAAAAGTACTCAAAATAATAATAACACAGTAGCCACTTCCCAAGAATCGCTGCTCCTCAGAACTAACACTCACTCAATCACAAATTAATGACACTGTATTTTCTGACTGTCTGCACGTCAGCAAAAAATAACCACAACAAATACCGGGAAATATGGTGTGACGCAACAATTTTCCCGTGAATTTCCTCTTTCCTCAGCAGTCCGCGACTGTCATTACTTAACTGGGTGTGCAAAATCTGCATTTGCAAGTAATCCCTCTTGAGTCGACGCCCGCTAACAATTGGCCCAAACAAACGCCACTTCCCGTTTCATATTCGTTTCCCACTTTGTCAAAATCGTTTCCCTTTTCGGCTCTTGTCACAATTATTTCCGCCACCACGAGGTTAAAAGATGTTCTCCGGTCTCTCTTCCTCCAACGAAACCAGAAAGGTCGTCTCCCGGCCACTTCCGTCTGAGGTTGACAAAGACCAATCAAACAGAACAAGAACACCAGTTAAAACGGATCTTCACACCACAGAACAAGAACACCAGTTAAAACGGATCTTCACACCCTCACTGTCATGTCAATTTCTGACAACTTGTCTCGGAGGCCTCAAACGACACTCATGATGCAACATGACTGGGGACATCCGAGACTATCGTCGCTATTTGCAGTAAATTATGAGACATTTATCTCGTAATCGGTAAATGTCTTTACTTGCCTCCTGAAACTTATAGTATTCATAACTTTATAAACAAGCTCAACAGACACACCATTAAATGTACGGTTCTTTCTTTCTTTATTTGGTGTTTAACGTCGTTTTCAACCATTCAAGGTTATACCGCGACGGGGAAAGGGGGGAGATGGGATAGGGGAAAGGGGGGGGGGGGGGGGGGGATGGGATAGAGCCACGTGTTAATTGTTTCTTGTTCACAAAAGCACTAATCAAAAAATTGCTCCAGGGGCTTGCAACGTAGTACAATATATGACCTTACTGGGAGAATGCAAGTTTCCAGTACAAAGGACTTAACATTTCTTACATACTGCTTGACTAAAATCTTTACAAACATTGACTATATTCTATACAAGAAACACTTAACAAGGGTAAAAGGAGAAACAGAACCGTTAGTCGCCTCTTACGACATGCTGGGTAGCATCGGGTAAATTCTTTCTCGTCCCAACCAATATGGGACTCCCCCTAACCCGCGGGGGGTATGTACGGTTAATACTGTGAGAAACTGGGTCATCCTCTGAGGCCAAAATTTTCTGTGATTTACTCGCTGTTGGAGACGACAGATTTGTTACATAACATCGCTTCTAACAGGCAGAGCGACAGTTTAATCTAGAAAAACACTGGGTGCAGCAGGTTTGTGTATCTTTCTTGTAATAGGTCACACCCAAGGATTCTTATTTTATAATACTGAGGTGAGTGTTTGTGTGTTTTTATAAACGGTCACCTTCAAGGTTTATTCTACAACACTGTGCTGAAGGTTTCTGCGCGTGTTTTGTTTCTTTGTTTGTTTTCTTCTTACACAGTTTGACCTTGGCCTTTTCCGCGTTGGGATGACACAGCCCGCATCTCTTTAGTTTTTATTCCACGGGTGACATTTGCTACAGGTGCTACGTCATCCAGGTTATGTACTCCCCTTTGGTAACTTAAACACGCAAAAAAGAAACCATGAACATGACAATGAAAACAAAAGCAGTGTCGTTTCCGGGTCGTAACTAACGTTACACCCTCCCTTCCTTGTTTCTTCTTCTGTCTTCTGTCTTCCTTCTCACTCCGTGTAACTAACCTTGCACCATACCTTCCTTGTTTTTACATTTAGTCAAGTTTTGACTAAATGTTTTAACGTAGAGGGGGGAATCGAGACGAGGGTCGTGGTGTATGTGCGTGTGTGTGTGTGTGTCTGTCTCTGTGTGTGTGTGTGTAGAGCGATTCAGACTAAACTACTGGACCGATCTTTATGAAATTTGACATGAGAGTTGCTGGGTATGATATCCTCAGACGTTTTTTTCATTTTTTTGATAAATGTCTTTGATGACGTCATACCCGGCTTTTCGTGAAAGTTGAGGCGGCACTGTCACGCCCTCATTTTTCAACCAAATTGGTTCTGACAAACTTTCTTGTGTGACATATCGTTTTTTGTTTAAAATGTATGAATCTGGTGTATACAAGTCAAAATTTTTACTTTCTGTCCATGGTGTTCTAAATGAGTTAGGCTTTAGTGATTTTTGGCACAATCAAACTATCGATAATGTAACGGATGGTGGTTATTTTAATACTTTCAAAGCACTGATGAAAAATAGGCTACAAGACCAATTTGTCCAAACCTGGCATTCAGAAATAAATAACAATGAGTTTTATTATAATTATAGAATGTATAAAGAGAATTTTGAGTTTGAAAAGTACTTGTCCATCCTGCCGGTTAATTTAGCAAACGCTGTTTTAAAATTTAGAACACTGAATCATAAATTGCCTATACAAAAAGGTAGGACTCTTAGTATTCCCAGACAAGACAGAATCTGTCACAAATGTTCATCAGGTGACCTTGGGGACGAGTTCCATTATATTTTTGTATGTCCTTTTTTTACCAATTATAGAAAACAGTTGTTACGGTGCTATTATTATGCCCGCCCCAATTCAGTTAAATTCAGAGAGCTTTTTTCCACTACAAAAAAGAGTTTATTGCTAAAACTCGCAAAGTTCATGACACTTGTCATGGACTGTTTGAGAAGCGAGTAAAATTTAATTCTCTTTTAGCTTTATACTCCGTTATCTGTTTTGTGTTGTTTGTAATAGTATCTTTGTCCTTATGTTAACTCACCCATCACCCCCCCTCCCCCTTCCCCCCATTTCCCATAGTAAAGAAATGTATGTAATTACTTTGTGTGTTTTATTATTATTATTATTATTATTATTATTATTATTATTATTTATTATTATTATTATTGTTGAATTGTTTCTTGTATTGTTTTTGCTCTCCCTCACCCCTCAACTCCCTTTTCTGTACATAGTCTGATTTCTTTTTGTTTTAGTTCCTTTTATTTGGTGTTGAATGAAATGTGTTTTTATTGTGTTTTTTAATTTTCCATGTACCCTCACGGGGTTTTATCGGAATAAAACTTGACTTGACTTGACTTGACTTGGTTGAAATTTTGGTCAAGTAATCTCCGACGAAGCCCGGACTTCGGTATTGCATTTCAGCGTGGTGGCTTAAAAATTAATTAATGACTTTGGTCATTAAAAATCTGAAAATTGTAAAAAAATTATTTTTTTTATAAAACGATCCAAATTTACGTTTATCTTATTCTCCATCATTTGCTGATTCCAAAAACATATAAATATGTTATATTCGGATTAAAAACAAGCTCTGAAAATTAAATATATAAAAATTATTATCAAAATTAAATTGTCCAAATCAATTTAAAAACACTTTCATCTTATTCCTTGTCGGTTCCTGATTCCAAAAACATATAGATATGATATGTTTGGATTAAAAACACGCTCAGAAAGTTAAAACGAAGAGAGGTACAGAAAAGCGTGCTATCCTTCCCAGCGCAACTACTACCCCGCTCTTCTTGTCAATTTCACTGCCTATGCCGTGAGCGGTGGACTGACGATGCTACGAGTATACGGTCTTGCTGCGTTGCATTGCGTTCAGTTTCATTCTGTGAGTTCGACAGCTACTTGACTAAATGTTGTATTTTCGCCTTACGCGACTTGTTTCTTCTTCTTCTTCTGTCTTCCTTCTCACTCCGTGTAACTAACCTTGCACCCTCCCTTCCTTGTTTCTTCTTCTTCTTCTGTCTTCCTTCTCACTCCGTGTAACTAACCTTGCACCCTCCCTTCCTTGTTTCTTCTTCTGTCTTCCTTCTCACTCCGTGTAACTAACCTTGCACCCTCCCTTCCTTGTTTCTTCTTCTGTCTTCCTTCTCACTCCGTGTAACTAACCTTGCACCCTCCCTTCCTTGTTTCTTCTTCTTCTTCTGTCTTCCTTCTCACTCCGTGTAACTAACCTTGCACCCTCCCTTCCTTGTTTCTTCTTCTGTCTTCCTTCTCACTCCGTGTAACTAACCTTGCACCCTCCCTTCCTTGTTTCTTCTTCTGTCTTCCTTCTCACTCCGTGTAACTAACCTTACACCCTCCCTTCCTTGTTTCTTCTTCTGTCTTCCTTCTCACTCCGTGTAACTAACCTTGCACCCTCCCTTCCTTGTTTCTTCTTCTGTCTTCCTTCTCACTCCGTGTAACTAACCTTGCACCCTCCCTTCCTTGTTTCTTCTTCTGTCTTCCTTCTCACTCCGTGTAACTAACCTTGCACCCTCCCTTCCTTGTTTCTTCTTCTTCTTCTGTCTTCCTTCTCACTCCGTGTAACTAACCTTGCACCCTCCCTTCCTTGTTTCTTCTTCTGTCTTCCTTCTCACTCCGTGTAACTAACCTTGCACCCTCCCTTCCTTGTTTCTTCTTCTGTCTTCCTTCTCACTCCGTGTAACTAACCTTACACCCTCCCTTCCTTGTTTCTTCTTCTGTCTTCTGTCTTCCTTCTCACTCCGTGTAACTAACCTTACACCCTCCCTTCCTTGTTTCTTCTTCTGTCTTCCTTCTCACTCCGTGTAACTAACCTTACACCCTCCCTTCCTTGTTTCTTCTTCTGTCTTCTGTCTTCCTTCTCACTCCGTGTAACTAACCTTGCACCCTCCCTTCCTTGTTTCTTCTTCTTCTTCTGTCTTCCTTCTCACTCCGTGTAACTAACCTTGCACCCTCCCTTCCTTGTTTCTTCTTCTTCTTCTGTCTTCCTTCTCACTCCGTGTAACTAACCTTGCACCCTCCCTTCCTTGTTTCTTCTTCTGTCTTCCTTCTCACTCCGTGTAACTAACCTTGCACCCTCCCTTCCTTGTTTCTTCTTCTTCTTCTTCTGTCTTCCTTCTCACTCCGTGTAACTAACCTTGCACCCTCCCTTCCTTGTTTCTTCTTCTGTCTTCCTTCTCACTCCGTGTAACTAACCTTGCACCCTCCCTTCCTTGTTTCTTCTTCTTCTTCTTCTGTCTTCCTTCTCACTCCGTGTAACTAACCTTGCACCCTCCCTTCCTTGTTTCTTCTTCTGTCTTCCTTCTCACTCCGTGTAACTAACCTTACACCCTCCCTTCCTTGTTTCTTCTTCTGTCTTCTGTCTTCCTTCTCACTCCGTGTAACTAACCTTGCACCCCCCCTTCCTTGTTTCTTCTTCTTCTTCTGTCTTCCTTCTCACTCCGTGTAACTAACCTTGCACCCTCCCTTCCTTGTTTCTTCTTCTTCTTCTTCTGTCTTCCTTCTCACTCCGTGTAACTAACCTTGCACCCTCCCTTCCTTGTTTCTTCTTCTGTCTTCCTTCTCACTCCGTGTAACTAACCTTGCACCCTCCCTTCCTTGTTTCTTCTTCTGTCTTCCTTCTCACTCCGTGTAACTAACCTTGCACCCTCCCTTCCTTGTTTCTTCTTCTGTCTTCCTTCTCACTCCGTGTAACTAACCTTGCACCCTCCCTTCCTTGTTTCTTCTTCTGTCTTCCTTCTCACTCCGTGTAACTAACCTTGCACCCTCCCTTCCTTGTTTCTTCTTCTGTCTTCCTTCTCACTCCGTGTAACTAACCTTGCACCCTCCCTTCCTTGTTTCTTCTTCTGTCTTCCTTCTCACTCCGTGTAACTAACCTTACACCCTCCCTTCCTTGTTTCTTCTTCTGTCTTCCTTCTCACTCCGTGTAACTAACCTTGCACCCTCCCTTCCTTGTTTCTTCTTCTTCTTCTGTCTTCCTTCTCACTCCGTGTAACTAACCTTGCACCCTCCCTTCCTTGTTTCTTCTTCTGTCTTCCTTCTCACTCCGTGTAACTAACCTTGCACCCTCCCTTCCTTGTTTCTTCTTCTGTCTTCCTTCTCACTCCGTGTAACTAACCTTGCACCCTCCCTTCCTTGTTTCTTCTTCTTCTTCTGTCTTCCTTCTCACTCCGTGTAACTAACCTTGCACCCTCCCTTCCTTGTTTCTTCTTCTGTCTTCCTTCTCACTCCGTGTAACTAACCTTGCACCCTCCCTTCCTTGTTTCTTCTTCTGTCTTCCTTCTCACTCCGTGTAACTAACCTTACACCCTCCCTTCCTTGTTTCTTCTTCTGTCTTCCTTCTCACTCCGTGTAACTAACCTTGCACCCTCCCTTCCTTGTTTCTTCTTCTGTCTTCCTTCTCACTCCGTGTAACTAACCTTGCACCCTCCCTTCCTTGTTTCTTCTTCTTCTTCTGTCTTCCTTCTCACTCCGTGTAACTAACCTTGCACCCTCCCTTCCTTGTTTCTTCTTCTGTCTTCCTTCTCACTCCGTGTAACTAACCTTGCACCCTCCCTTCCTTGTTTCTTCTTCTTCTTCTGTCTTCCTTCTCACTCCGTGTAACTAACCTTACACCCTCCCTTCCTTGTTTCTTCTTCTGTCTTCCTTCTCACTCCGTGTAACTAACCTTGCACCCTCCCTTCCTTGTTTCTTCTTCTGTCTTCCTTCTCACTCCGTGTAACTAACCTTGCACCCTCCCTTCCTTGTTTCTTCTTCTGTCTTCCTTCTCACTCCGTGTAACTAACCTTACACCCTCCCTTCCTTGTTTCTTCTTCTTCTTCTGTCTTCCTTCTCACTCCGTGTAACTAACCTTGCACCCTCCCTTCCTTGTTTTTATATTTAGTCAAGTTTTGACTAAATATTTTAACATCGAGGGGGAATCGAAACGAGGGTCGTGGTGTATGTGCGTGTGTGTGTGCGTGTGTGTGTGTGTGTCTGTGTGTGTGTGTGTAGAGCGATTCAGACTAAACTACTGGACCGATCTTTATGAAATTTGACATGAGAGTTCCTGGGTATGAAATCCCCGAACGTTTTTTTTCATTTTTTTGATAAATGTCTTTGATGACGTCATATCCGGCTTTTCGTGAAAGTTGAGGCGGCACTGTCACGCCCTCATTTTTCAACCAAATTGGTTGAAATTTTGGTCAAGTAATCTTCGACGAAGCCCGGACTTCGGTATTGCATTTCAGCTTGGTGGCTTAAAAATTAATTAATGACTTTGGTCATTAAAAATCGGAAAATTGTAAAAAACAAAATAACAATTTATAAAACGATCCAAATTTACGTTTATCTTATTCTCCATCATTTGCTGATTCCAAAAACATATAAATATGTTATATTCGGATTAAAAACAAGCTCTGAAAATTAAATATATAAAAATTATTATCAAAATTAAATTGTCCAAATCAATTTAAAAACACTTTCATCTTATTCCTTGTCGGTTCCTGATTCCAAAAACATATAGATATGATATGTTTGGATTAAAAACACGCTCAGAAAGTTAAAACAAAGAGAGGTACAGAAAAGCGTGCTATCCTTCTTAGCGCAACTACTACCCCGCTCTTCTTGTCAATTTCACTGCCTTTGCCATGAGCGGTGGACTGACGATGCTACGAGTATACGGTCTTGCTGAAAAATGGCATTGCGTTCAGTTTCATTCTGTGAGTTCGACAGCTACTTGACTAAATATTGTATTTTCGCCTTACGCGACTTGTTTTTTCTTCTTCTTCTTCTGTCTTCCTTCTCACTCCGTGTAACTAACCTTGCACCCTCCCTTCCTTGTTTCTTCTTCTGTCTTCCTTCTCACTCCGTGTAACTAACCTTGCACCCTCCCTTCCTTGTTTCTTCTTCTGTCTTCCTTCTCACTCCGTACGCTCCTCGCCCACCCCCTCAAGTCAACTCTCTCAACTCTCTCGGAGGTCACTGCTCTCTGACCCCACACACACACACCGCGACCAGTGCACTGGCCTCGTTTCCTCTGCGGACACTGAAGGTGTATGCGCTGCTTCCTCAAACTGAGGCTTGACCTTTGCTAAGTGCGCACAGGTGAACACACACCTTGGCTCTCTCTCTCTCTCTCAGTTCGGTTTCCTTCCTTTCTGTTTATTCGTCTGAGTACTCGACTCTGTGGCACAAAGAGGCATTCCTCTCTCAAGTTGTTGGCAATGGCATTCCAGGCTTTACGCTTAGAAGGAGTTTCCGTTCATTATCTAGGTCGGGGGTAAAGAGGGCTCCCCCCCTCTGTTTGTTTCTTTGTTTGTTGCCAGATGGGGGGTCTCTGGGGGTGAGTAGGCGGAGAAAGGTGATCGCACCATATGTGTGTGTTTGTAAATCTAAATCTAAATGTCAGTTGGAAACTGACAACAGGAAAAAGTTGATAATTAATTTTCTGAACATGCTTCCTGAAAGGGAGTTATACATGTGTCAGAACCTGCTTCCTGAATTTCAAAGTCTTGTTTGTCCAGATGAGACCTGTGGGTTTTGCGTGGGTGTTGGTTTGTTGTTTCAAGGCAAGTGAAGTGTGTGTGTTCGGGCTACTAGTCAGATATCGACCGAGAACAACGAACTGTGAGTCCTCGGAATGATTTCAGCTTCCTGATAATCTAGGTCAAAGGTCACTTTCAGTTCAGTTCCGGCAGTTCAGCCAGATTAGTGGGGCTCCTATGTTGCAAAATCAATCATTTCTTGTGACAAACACCAAATTTGGCATACATGCATAGTTTTATGTGCTTAACAAAACCTGATACAGAGCCACCGCGAAAAATTCAAAAGTCGGTAGATCAATTACGTTCAGTACAGCCAGGACTTCTTCACAAACACTGTTGAGTGTTACAATCGAAAAAAACAAGTCCAAAAACCTAAAGAAGTCGTGGTTTAGGTTCATTTCAAATCGTACGACTTCATCATTGAAAGATTATTAATGTACATGAAGTTCATAGGAAGTCTTGGGATTTCAGATCTTCTGTGTGTAGGTTCAAAAGAAGTGTAGGTTCACAAGAAGTATTGGGATTTCATGAGAATACTGTGAGGTTAGTTCATACAAAACCTGAGAATTTCGTCATCAGCCTTTTCAATTCTCACTTTACCCTTGTCTTCCAACTTGAGTTCCTCCGGCACCGGGGCAGAAAAATACCAGAAAATCCGAACTCAAAAACTGTGTCATAGCATAGCATTAGGT
>NW_027129252.1:21522-44768 GCF_037325665.1 Littorina saxatilis
AACATAGTTGTGATGTAAATTACACTAGGCCTTCGTGATCGACACAGGGCCACTTTCTGTAGCCTCTACCACACCCAGACCCCGACAAACTAGGTAATGAAGCAGAATTTAGAGCCTCAAAACCCCCATTTAAACCCAAAGCAGGGCGGAATATGGAACAACAGAGCTAGTTAGCATTTCAAAATACTCTGCCTGGGCATCTGGGGGATTGCGTGTTAGTACAGACACAGAAAAGAAGGCTTGGAACTGTTATGTGGAAGGAGTTTACATTCATGTTGCGTTGTTTTTGTTTGTGGTGGTAGCGATGGTGATGTGTGTGTGTGTGTGTGTGTGTGTGTGTGTGTGTGTGTGTGTGTGTGTGTGTGTGTGAGTGTGTGCAAGAACTGCATTGAGTATGAAGAAAGTTATACAATATGAAATCAATAGTTCGTGTACTTGTTTTTTTCTAATTTCCGTGGCCTTGTTGATGTCTACAAAGGGCTTTTCACTTAAACTTATTTTCCAAATGAATTGTGAAAAATCTTCACTATTGGACTTTTTTCCCCGAGGACCTCTGTGTTGAATGCCATGTCCCCCTCCAGATTTCTTTCCCCAGTATTGATTGTTTCTTCGTGACAAACAAAATTCATATCTATATATCTGGTTACTTGGTTGAGGTGTTTCTGATGTTGCAATCGTGTGCACTGTGTGTTTTTACATTTAGTCAAGTTTTGACTAAATGTTTTAACATAGAGGGGGAATCGAGACGAGGGTCGTGGTGTGTGTGTGTGTGTGTGTGTGTGTGTGTGTGTGTGTGTGTGTGTGTGTGTGTGTGTGTGTGTGTGTGTGTGTGTGTGTGCGTGTGCGTATGTGTGTGTAGAGCGATTCAGAGTAAACTACTGGACCGATCTTTATGCAATTTTACATGAGAGTTTCTGGGTATGATATTCCCAGACTTTTTTTTTCATGTTTTCGATAAATGTCTTTGATGGGTGGCCGAGTGGTAACGCTCGGAAGCGAGAGGTTGCGAGTTCGACCCTGGGTCAGGGCGTTAGCTATTTTCTCCCCCCTTTCCTAACCTAGGTGGTGGGTTCAAGTGCTAGTCTTTCGGATGAGACGAAAAACCGAGGTCCCTTCGTGTACATTACATTGGGGTGTGCACGTTAAAGATCCCACGATTGACAAAAGGGTCTTTCCTGGCAAAATTGTATAGGCATAGATAAAAAATGTCCACCAAAATACCCGTGTGACTTGGAATAATAGGCCGTGAAAAGTAGGATATGCGCCGAAATGGCTGCGATCTGCTGGTCGATGTGAATGCGTGATGTATTGTGTAAAAAAATTCCATCTCACACGGCATAAATAGATCCCTGCGCCTTGAGTCCGAGTCTGGAGATACGCGCGCGATATAAGACTTCATATATATATATATATATATATATATATATATATATATATATATATATATATCCGGATTTTGGTAAAAGTTGAGGCGGCACTGTCGCACCCTCATTTGTTAATCAAATTGATTGAAATTTTGGCAAAGCAATCTTCGACAAAGGCCAGACTTTGGTATTGCATTTCAGCGTGGAGGCTTAAAACTTAATTAATGACTTTACTCATTAAAAATCTGAAAATTGTAATTAAATTGTTTTGTTATAAAATGATCCAAAATTACGTTCATCTTATTCTTCATCATTTTCTGATTCCAAAAACATATGAATATGGTTATATTCGGATTAAAACCAAGCTCTGAAAAAAAATTATGATTAAAATAAAATTTCCGAAATCGATTTAAAAACAATGTCATCTTATTCCTTGTCGGTTCCTGATTCCAAAAACATATAGGTATGATATGTTTGGATTAAAAACACGCCCAGAAAGTATAAACGAAGAGAGGTACAGAAAAGCGTGTGATGCAGCACAGCGCAACCACAACCGGGCTAAACAGGCTCGTTAATTTCACTGCCTTTTGCACGAGCGGCGGACTACGGTCATTGTGAAAAAATGCAGTGCGTTCAGTTTCATTCTGTGAGTTCCACAGCTTGACTAAATGTAGTAATTTCGCCTTACGCGACTTGTTGTTTTTGTCCTGTTTGAGGGAGTGTTAGCGTGATAGCTTAATTTGTGTTTGTTTGTCTTGTTTTAGTCATTCTGTGTTTTTGTGTGTGATTTATTGCTTGTTTATTTGTGTTTGTTTGTTTGTTGATGTGTCTGTTTATGCTTGTTTGTTTGTTTGTTGTTGTGAATATGTATTTGTTTGCTCATTTCGACGGAAGCTTCCACAGAAAAGTAGTCTTTTTTTTGTTTAGCAGGAATGAAGCGAGTTCATCACGATTCTCTGTTTGCAACGTTTGTGTCTTTGTTTTGTTCCTGTGTGAGGGAGTGTTTGCGTGATTGCTTATGTTTTTGTTTTTGTGTTTTAAAAAAATCTTATTTTGTTTATTTGTTTGATTTATTGCTTGTTTATTTGTGGTTTTTGTTGTTGTTATGTTTTGTTTTATGTTTGCTTGTTTTTGGAAAGAAATGACGTCACTTTGGACACGGCTACCTCAGTAAGATAACAGCGCAAGGTTTGTGTTTATTTATGTTTGTGTCGTACTTTAGGCAAATGTTTTCCTCTTTTCTTTGGAACCGAACACATAACGCTGACATTTGACTGGCACAATGTTCCAAGTAATGTATCGCATTGTCGGGAAAGTCTACTACTTTTGATGCAGGGAGGAAGCAGGACAATTTCACATCAACACATGAACGACGACTGACTGACAAGGTACAGAAGATTTTGGCTGACGACTCGCACCCACTCAGACCGGAATTTGACAGTAGACGGACAGACAGGAGCAACAGATTCAGACAACCAACCGCAAGATCCACACGCTACAGAAATTCGTTCATTCCATCTGCAATTCACATCTTCAATTCTCAGGTGGGGCGGTAGATGCTGGTGTTGTCGCTCTGATGCACGGGGTCAGTGTTCTGTATTGTTCCAGTATTGTTGATTTTGTTTTGCATGATTATATACTCTTATTCTACTCTCTTAGACAATATGTGATAACCGGCAAGGTGCTGACTTTCGTTTGTGCATTGTTGATGGTGAATGCATGTTAATTTATTTTTAATATACTTTCTTATGTGATAACCAATGTGCTGTATTTTCTCAGTTTTGCTGATGTTATACGCTTGGTACATATATTTACTCATTTTCCTTAAATAACATGTGATAACATTACTTCATAGCTAAGCACATGATTTTACCTATGGCACAACACACATCTCTAGCCTCCCTCTCTGAGATGCGTTTGAAGACAGACTGTTAAAAGAGAATAAATGTATGTACATAATTATGATAGAATATTGATGTATGAATTGAAGAAATGTATAAGAACACAAGAATGTATGAATGACAAAGAACAAATGTTTATTTTTGAATGTTTTATGTATGTTTTATTACGGACACAAAAGCTCAGCAATGCAATTTCTCTTTTAGAGATTAATAAAGTTATTGTATTGTATTGTATTGTATGCGAAGGAACGATTGCGAAGTCGAGTGAAATGGTTGAAGTTTGAAAGTAAGTCGATTCAAAGCGACGAAGTTTGTTGTGGAAGTTGGATTTCGAAGGCACGCGATTTCAGAATGTATAATAAACAGAATAATGTATCGCTTGCTTGGTCATACCAGGTTTACACTCATAGTATAGTGTAGTGTAGTGTAGTGTTATACACGCGAATGAGACCTACATATTGATAGCCATCAAGGATGGAAACTCGATCTGTAAATGTGGTCAGTATATCTGTTGAGTTAACCAAAATGTAGGCAAAATGTATACTTACCTGACTATTGTATAAGTAGTTTCTCATTACATTTCCGCGCAATGATGGATCAGATAGCAATCTTCCTTTTCTCATTTGTTGGACAGCAACCTGAGAGTCGCGTACATTACTTTGCTTCATATCCTGTCATAGCATAAAAGGAAGACGTTTAGTTGTACAATGGGATGCTCTTTGGTAACGGAACTATCAGCTACGTGGGAGGCGAGATTTTCTCAGTCAGACTTCTAATTTATTCATTTCCTGATGTTCTTGTAACTAGTGTTGTTATCAGTAATAAAGTGACATTTTACGATACTTCAGAAGATAAAACCAGTGTTTAAATGATATAGTTGTGCTTGATTGCTACTTCCATGTTGTGAGAACAAAATATCCTTGAAATCTGAACGCATCGTGCTCGAAATATATCATCTCGATCAGATTACATTTATAATAATGTATGCATGTCCTGCTGTTCTTGTTGTTTTTTAAAACATTTTGTTTTCATTGAAGTATCTTCCTCCGAAACTCTATAACTTCTACCATCAGTGATTTAAGTGGCACAATATTAACGTTCAAGCACCTTTAAGATTTGCGCAAATTGAACTAGACAAATATTAACAATCGCTTTTTTTCTGTTTGTTTACATTTAGTCAAATTATGACTAAATGTTTTAGCATGGACGGGGAATCGAGACAAGGCCGGGTCGTGGGGTGTGTGTGTGTGTGTGTGTGTGTGTGTGTGTGTGTGTGTGTGTGTGTGTGTGTGTGTGTGTGTGTGTATGTGTGTGTGTGTGTGTGTGTGTGTGCGTGCGTGTGTGCGTGTGTATATGTAGAGCGTTTCCGAGTAAACTAGCTACTAGACCGATTATTATGAAACTTCACATGAGATTTTCTGAGTATAATATCCCCAGAACATGTTTTCATTTTTTACGATAAATGTATTTAATGACGTCATATCCGGCTTTTAGTGAAATTTGAGGCGGCACTGTCACGCCCTCATATTTTAACCAAATTCATTGACATTTTAGTTAAGCTATCTTCGACGAAGGCCTGACTTTGGTATTGCATGTCAGCTTGGAGGCTTACAAATTTGTCATTACAAATCTGAAAATTGTAATTAACATAATTTTTTTAAATATGGATCCAAAAAAAAATTCATCTTATTTTTCATTATTTGTTTATTAAAAAAACATACATCTATATATATATATATATATATATATATATATATATATATATATATATATATATATATATATATACGACTAGTGTCTGTCTGTCTGTCTGTCTGTCTGTCTGTCTGTTCGCGATGCACGGCCAAAGTTCTCGGTGGATCTTTTTCAAATTTGGACACCGTATTCAGCTACACCCCGGACACAACCTCATCGATGAGATATTTCAACACGTGCTCTCAGCGCGCAGCGCTGTGCGCGCTGAACCGATTTTTTGTTGTTGTTGTTGTTGTTGTTGTCGGGATCCACTACCAGTAACCCAGTCAACCTGCGCAGGCGATCGATTAATGCGCGGTTGTATAGTTCCGTGCAAATCATTCCATTCTGTTAACACTTCTTGTCAGTTTTCCTATTTTGGACTAAAATCAAGTACACAGATATGCTGTTATTCTGCTGTGGCGGCAAAGGCAGATATTGTGTGTTCTGTATGTTTTGGTATCGCTTAGGATAATGACTGTTCTTTCGTCAAATGGGACTAGCAGACGAACTTTTGCACCCGTGTTCCAACGTTAAAAACTGTATGAAGTTCAGTTTTCTGGGGAAAATAGTGTATGAAACCACTTTATGTTGTTTAAATTGATGAGATGTGTGCATTTGGTTGCGTGTGATCTGTTTATTAAATGAAATATTGTTGAAAACTGACCGTCGGATTGCAGTCTGTTGTCGAAGAAACTGAGTGAAAAGAAGGGGAACTACTCTTGTCGCTAGACAAAGTATGAGCCTTGCGGGAAATTGCTTGTGATGAACGTTTGAGCACGGCAAATCTAGATTCAGAAAACAACCGAACTCATGGATTTTATATGAAGATTCATGTGTTCAGGCCTGTAGTTGTTAATTTAAATGCGGTATGTTTGTATTGTTTGCTCCAGAGATGTATACTTCGTACGTTAGAGCGTTCGGAACTTTTCAGTCGCAAAAAGTAGTACCGAAACAGAACAACTTCTCAACCCATTGCACTATCGAGGATTCAGGCTGTTGCTGGGTCGTTATTTGTTTGGTTGCTGGGTCATTATCGAAAAATAACTACCCCTACAAGTTTACAGAGGTAAAGAAGCAGAGGGGGGAATAAATTGTAATAGATGGCCCTATTAGTATTATCCAGAAACTTTAACCTGAACATTAGTGGATCTAACTTTTGCACAGAGAAACATGTGATACAGATCTAAAAGTGTTCTTCATTGAGACAAGTGAAAGACTGGGAGACTTGTGGACAAATGTTATGATATTAACTGTGTTAGGTTGTACTCACCAGAAAATCACTGCACAGTTCGTAGCAGGAAACTTTCGCTGACTAGTTTATGTAGTTTTTATTCGGAATTGTGTGCGTATCGATCGCATTCTTAAGAGACGAACACAATGGAACGTAATCTTCTCTTTGATGACGCCATTTTAGATGACGTGTTATTCGAGATCTCATCGAAGAAGAACGATAAAAGAATATTGTGTTATGAAATGTGCATGTGAATATTACTGCATGCATTTTAGAATTGATTCATTATTGATAAGATAATGATTGAGTGAAAGGAAACAGAGATTTAGTTTAGTTAGATAAATTGTTTGTATGTTGTTAGAGGTTACCTAGAGAAACGTAAACAAACACTTTTTGGTCACTTTGACTTGAGAAGGTGTTATACGAGATCTCATCGAAACTGAACGATAGGAGAATGTTGTGTTATGAAATGTGCATGTAAATATGGTTATGCATTTTAGAAATAATTCATTATTGATAGGATAATGATTGAGTGAAAGTAAAATGGAGATTTAGTTCGGTAGGATAAATTGTTTGAGCGTTGTTAGAAGTTACCTAGAGAAACGTAAACAAACATCCTCGATCGCCTTGACTCTAAGACGATCGAGAGTGTCGGTTCGTTGCTAAAGGTACGAGACAACTGAAGAAGAGAAGGGGAATCAAGGTGTGTTGTTTATGTTGTTAGGACATGTATTGGGGTAACGTAGACAGACAGGGGAGATCGTTATAGACGATCGAAACGTTAGCGGTAGCTAGAGGTAACAGGTAAACAAACAAGGAAGGGGATAAATAGACAAGGGAAAGGAGGAATCGGGGCCTTAGGATTGTGGTTCTAGTTGTTTTTCTTTTAGTACGAGGTTGGTCTAAGGCGATTTTTTTGGTTCTAGTGCGGTTCTATTGTTGTATTCTAGTGCTTCTTCGAGACGGGGCTTAGGCTATGCTGAAAGAAGAAATCAGGGCTATGGAGGGATGTTGTTCTAGAACAAGAAACCAGGGACAAGAGAAATCTATGCTATGGTAGTTAAAGACGGTACTTCTTTGAGACGGGAGAAAGGTGATTCTAGACGGTACTTCTTCGAGACGGGAGAAAGGTGATTCTAGACGGTACTTCTTCGAGACGGGAGAAGGAGCAGATTTGCTGTATGACAATTGTCATTCATATTTTAGATGTGAATGAATGATATAATGCATTGAGATTCGATATGTAGGTATGTTACAAAGTGCGCACGCAGCTCAATTTTTGACGTCATTGAAAATGACCCCCCATTTTCTGATCACTCACACTGGCTCAGTTTTGGGGTCCTCTTTTCTATTCTTTTCCAAATTCACATCACATGGGCACCCTGTCGATGATGTAGAGCACATTCTTGACTTTAAGATTGAGAAAGATGGCGAGTCCAACACTGTCGAGCTCGCCGGCCAGAATATCGGGCGAAGAAGACACACAAGAGGTACTTTTATAAAACAATTTATAGCCTTTGAACTCTTATGAGACCCCTCTGAACAGTTAGTTTGACCATTTTCCTGCTGTTTCCCAAAGTTTCAAGTCGATAAAGCGATGCGAAGTACCTTTTAACGGATGCGCCGCTTTGCGCCCGGATTGTCACCCATGTTGTATTCACATCCAACATGGCGGTCGGTAAAGTTCGTCTGCTCTCAGTTTCATACTAACTTACTAAAAAAAAAAAAAAAAAATTTATTTTTATTTTTTATAGTTGTTTATTAGAGCTCTGAACCTTTCTTTTGATACCAAATTGATAAACAAATGTGTGCGTTAAAGTTAATTTTAGCTGAAAAATGTCAAAAATGGTTTCAATTTATCCTCTTTGCCTCTATTACGAATTTTATTACTTTAAAAATTCATAACTCGGGTTACACTTATCCAATCTCAAAGTTATATATACCATTGGAATGCTGATTTTCTGCTCTTTCAAGTGATATAGATCAAAATGTTAAATGAAGATTTTGAATTTTTTTGTAACATACCTACTATATGAATTCATTCAGATGATTAAATCTGAATCTTGAAACCCGCAACAAGTTGTTTCTTCCTTTTGTTCTTCGTCTTCATTCACACACACAACAAACAATCAACGAGAGCAAACAGTCCGCGGCAATCCCGTTACAATGGTGTCAAGTTTCAAGTTTCAAGTTTATTGGTCCATAACCCATGGGGGCATTTTGAACAATAAATACAATCAATACAATCATGATATATGCTAATATAATAAATAAATAAAAAAATAAAAAATTTAAAAAAAAATTATGAAAAACTGTTACAAATTCTATTAGTAAAGTCCAAAATATTCTTTAGCAATTTCTTTTTCTTAGTAGCAAACAACTTTTTAAATTTAAGTGCATTAGGTTTTTTCCAATAGTAAGGTGGTAACAACTCAGCTCTTTCTTCTTTGAAAAAATCACAGACAAATAAATAATGGAATTCATCACCTATGTCATGCGATACACATTTGGTGCAAGTTCTTTCTGACCTCGGGATGTTAAGATAACGTTCTTTCTGTACAGGTAAATTGTTATTTAATGTTCTAAACTTCATCATTGAAACACATTGCTGATATGGCAGGGTTGTGACGTAGTCTTCACATGCAAAAATATCTTTGAACATTCGATAATTCCAAAACATATTTTTTGTTCCAATTTCTGTAAACCATTTATGGATATACTGGTCATATAGACTTCTTTTTACTTTCTTTTTAAACCATGTGCTTGAGTATTGAATATTTTCTTGAGAAGTCCAAAGGCCAGAGAGACCAATTTCATTTAAGGTTTTTTCAATGAAACATAAGTACTTGGATTCAATCATCTTGTTGATATACAATCTATAAGTAAAGCAATACACAATACTTGAAAACTTATTTTTATGAATAGGACTAATCAGTTTATACCAATAGCAAAGCATTCTACATTTCATATTAACATCTAGTGGATATCTTCCAAGTTCACCAAATATCATAGCATTTGGAGTTGATTTTTTTAGTTTGAAAACAATTTTATAAAAACGCAATTGAAGTTTAGTAGCAAGTTCACAGGAACCAAAACCCCATACTTCACATCCATACAATAAAATTGGAGCAATCATTTTATCGAACAGGTCAACTTGTATGTCCACAGGTAGTGACAATTGTCTACAAGTGCGCAAAAGAACAAACATTGCCCTTGAAGCGCGATCATATAGATTCTTCTGTGCGACTGAAAATGTATTATTATAATTAATCTTAAGGCCCAAGTACATTACATCAAACACTACTTCGATTAAATTGCCATTGTACGTAAACAGTGGTTTATTTCTAATTTTACCTCTGGAAAAAACTATAACTTTCGTTTTGTTTACATTAATATTTAGACGCCATTTTAAACAGTATTCGTGCATTTTGTTTAAACATTCTTGCAGGTTTTTTTCCGACTCTGAGCAGATCACAGTATCATCCGCATACAGTAATAAAAACATTTGAAACAAAGCATTTACATCCGTATCATCCATTCCAGCCACAATAGCCTCTCTTGACATAGATTGTAAACCATTACTGTTTTCCAACAGAAAAGGCTTTAGATCATTTAAAAATAGAGCAAAAAACAACGGTGACAAGTTTTCCCCTTGTCTAACTCCACACAAACTGGGAAAATATCCAGAACACTCACTATTAACTTTAACACAAGATTTGGCATTTTCATACAAATTTCTTACAGTTTTTAAAAACTTTCCATTAACATCAGAACTAACTAATTTCTCCCATAAAAATGCACGGCGAACTTTATCAAACGCTTTTTCATAGTCTACAAATGCACAAAACAGTCGCTTCTTTTTGTTGAGAAAAAAATTTAATATACAATGCAAAGTAAAAACATGGTCTAGTGTTGAAAAACCTGTGCGGAAACCTGTTTGTTCTTGACCTAATTTGTTATTACTCTCCAAAAAGTTTGATAACCTATCATTTAAAATTGCACTGAAAAGTTTTCCGAAGCAGCTGAGTATAGTAATTCCTCTATAATTTGTGGGGTCAGCTTGAGAGCCTTTATTTTTGTACAGTGGAATAATTTCACCTACGGCCCATTGTGTTGGAACCTTTCCTGACTGCAAAACAACATTAAACAACAATACATAAATATCAATCATTCGATCATGTGACGCTTTTAAATACTCATTAATTATTTTATCCTGACCGCATGCCTTATTGTTTTTTAGCTTGTCTATACATTTGATAACTTCCTCCTTTGTAAAAGGCGCATTAAGAAATTCATTACTTGCTTCATTTAAATGTTCATTACTATCATCCATTTCATTTTCATCACACTCTTGTAGTTTAGTGAAATGTTCGAAAAACTCAGAACAAGTTGGATAGTTAGTTTTGGAACTATTCTTTTTATTTTTATTTAGAAGATTCCAGTATGCTTTCGGGTCAGTACTTCTTAACTTTCTCAAAGTTTTAACGAACTCATTATGATACGACTTGCATTCCTTTTTTATTGTCTTTTTGTATTCTTTAAAAGCACTCTTTTTTTCATCTTCATTGAACACATTTTTAAACCGTCTTGCTTTGTTTTTCGCATGTAAAAATATTTTTCTTTTCTCTTTGCAAATTGCACTAAACCATGGTTGTTGTAGTTTAAATTTCTTTGAACGTGGCTTTTTCATAAATTTTTGTTTTTTAATTACACCGATTTTCTCAGCAGAACAATTTAAAATATCACAAATCTTATTAGTAACACTATCAACGTCATCTGTTGTCGTACTCTCACTTGTAGCTAGCATATTTTGTAATTTAGTTTCAACAGTATACATATCATCCTCATTCAGATTAACTACAAAAGCTAACTTGGTCCCATTGTTATTGTCCCATTTTGGTTTTGTGTACTTGTTATCCTTTTCTCTACCTTTAGACAGCAGATCTTCATTTTTGTTTTTTTTTCACAACTTCTGCTAGGCGTACTTCATTATGTTTTAATAAATGCAAAACAACAGGACAGTGTACATCAGAATACATTTCACAAAATTCCATCACAGAAAAATAATTAACTTTCGAGAACAAATCTTTTGACATAATGCAATAATCAACAACGCTCTTATCCTTACATGTGCATTTACCAACCCCTGTATCATCGCCAACTCTACCATTAGCAATAACTAAGCCAGTCATTTTACAAAAATCAATCAATTTAAAACCAAGGTTATTGGTATTATTATCCTGTGAGGCCCGCTCACCTATTAGAGTACCAACCTCATCAGAGTCAAACAAGTCATTATCAACAAAACCTTCTGAATGCTGATCATCTTCATGCAACATTTCACTCAGATGACCAGTGCGGGAATTTAAGTCTCCTAACAGACAAACATAATCATTATCTAACCCAAACTGCATGTACACCTCTTCTAGTTCAGCATAAACATCTTTGTTATGGTAAGGTGACCCTTCAGGGGGAATATATAAAGCACAGAAAAGGGTGTCACGTCCAAGTATTTTCTTATCTAACTTAAAAAATAACGCATTCTCACACATTTCTACATCCAAAAATGTATACCATATTTTCATCTCTTCTTTTATCTTATGTGACAGCTTTTTTTCTTCAAAAATAGTTATATTATTAGCAAACACTTCCCGTAATAAAACTAATACACCGCCTGATTTTCTGCGAAATGTTCCTCTATTCTTATAGAATGCTATATAACCTGGAATGTTAATCTCATCAATATCATCAAGTTTGCTCTCGCTAAAACAAATAATGTCATATTTGGCAATAAATTTCACAAATTCAGGAAATGTTAGCTTTGAAGTGATTCCACAGACATTAAGCGCTAAGCAGGAGAGTATATCAGGATTATCCTCAATACTATATTCAGAACCAAAGGAATCTCCAATCTCACTATCAACATTATATACATCTATTTTAACAGTAGATTTATTACGTACATTCTCAACATCTAACGAGTCAAAATGAACATCAACATCTGACATTACAACAACATTATCCATTTCATGCGCATTGCCAACATCCAGAGAGTCATGCAGAATATCAACATCAGAAACATTTGCATACACATCAACAACATCAACATCATCAGTATCACCACAGTCTTTCACCACTCTGTCTTCACCTCCCTCTTCACCACCATCATCACCCCAGACATTCACTATATCTTCATCACCACAGTCATTCACACTGTCTTCACCCCTCTCATCACCACCATCACCACCACAGTCATTCACTCTATCTTCACCCCTCTCATCACCACCATCACCACCACAGTCATTCACTCTGTTTTCACCCCTCTCATCACCACCATCACCACCACAGTCATTCCCTCTATCTTCACCTCTCTCAACACCACCCTCACCACCACATTCATTCACTCTATCTTCACCTCTCTCATCACCACTATCATTACCACAGTCATTCACTCTGTCTTCACCTCTCTCATCACCACTATCATCACCACATTCATTCCCTCTATCTTCACCTCTCTCAGCACCACCTCTGACTTCACCTCTCTTATCACCATCATCACCATCACAGTCCTTCACCACTCTGTCTTCACCTCCCTCTTCACCCTCATCACAATCCTTTACCACTCTGTCTTTACCTCTCTCATCACCACCATCACCATCACAGTCCTTCACCACTCTGTCTTCACCTCTCTCATCACCACCATCACCATCACAGTCCTTCACCACTCTGTCTTCATCTCCCTCTTCACCATCATCACAGTCCTTCACCACTCTGTCTTCACCTCTCTCATCACCACCATCACCGTCACAGTCCTTCGCCACACTGTCTTCACCTCTCTCTTCACCACCATCACCATCACAGTCCTTCACCACTCTGTCTTCACCTCTCTCTTCACCACCATCACCATCACGGTCCTTCACCACTCTGTCTTCACCTCTCTCTTCACTACCATCACCATCACAGTCCTTCGCCACTCTGTCTTCACCTCTCTCTTCACCACTATCACCATCACAGTCCTTCACCACTCTGTCTTCACCTCTCTCTTCACCACCATCACCATCACAGTCCTTCGCCACTCTGTCTTCACCTCTCTCTTCACCACCATCACAATCCTTCACCACTCTGTCTTCACCTCTCTCATCACCACCATCACAAACCTTCACCACTCTGTCTTCACCTCTCTCTTCACCACCATCACAATCCTTCACCACTCTGTCTTCACCTCTCTCTTCGCCACCATCACAATACTTCACCACTCTGTCTTCACCTCTCTCTTCACCATCATCACCATCACATTCCTTCACCACTCTGTCTTCACCTCTCTCTTCACCACCAAAGTCTTTCCCTAAACCACCACCTCCTTTCTTCTCATAGTTCGCAGCACCACACACCTGACTCACATGAGGGGGAGACGCTGAATCAATGCCCCCAGGGCACCGCTAACCCTCGGCCATGGCAGACCCCAAACCCCCATCTGCAGGTTCCTCAGCAAGGTGCGACAGACCCAGGGCATGGTAGTCGACTTCGGTGACGCCCAGCTTGAATAGATCATCAGGCGTGTCAATGACGACCGGTTTGGGACGGTCTGATGGATGAAGGCCAGGAGGTGACTTCTTCACACAGAAGATCTTGCCGTCGATGGTCCAAGCATTATACGGGCCGAGTTTCTTGACAAAGCCCAACAACCTGGCCCTCAGCGGGGTAATGTCATCATTGATGAAGACATTCTTGTACTCCGGTTTGTCTTTGAGGGTTTTCTTGTTTTTCATCACATCACTTCGCTTGCGGCGAGAGACAAATCTAACAAGTATGGGGCGAGACCCTTTCACTGCTTTTCCTGCTCTGTGTGACACAGAAATGTCAGCCTCACTCACGTCCACACCTGCATCTTGAAAGACTTTGATGGCTTTCTCCTCCACCTCTTCCGCTGTCTCACCAGCACTCTGCGGAATACCAAACACTCTGACACTCTCTCGCCTAGTATACTGTTGGAGTCTGTCATTTTCGTAGGTTAGTACACGCACAGCAGACAGCAACCTTTCAGATCTCGGTTCTGGTCTAGGGGAGACAATCGATTCCAAACGTTCTTCGATCCCTGACATCACACCCCTCACCACCTCACTAACCACCACTGACATTGCTGTGACCATCATGGGTACCATCTTCACAATTGGATCGTTCGAGTCATCACCAGAAGACTTAAAAATAGCCAGAGCTTTGCTAACTTTTGTAATGATAGCGTCTTGAAAAGTTTCAGAGGAAAGACCACTCACGACTGAATGCAGTTGCGGCGAACCCATGCCACCACCTCCGACAGTCCCCTGACCCGCGCTCGTACTAGGAATCACCTCCTCCTCCTCTTCCTGAACTTTCTGTCTCTTTGACGACACACCGCTAGAAAAAGGCGATCTGAAAGGTGTGGTGAATGTAAGTCCCCTTCTTGCCTTCGACATGTCAGTTGTCACCGTGGTTCACCGTGGTTCACATACATCACACACTTCGACCGGGCGGCAAACCACATGCATATTGTTGTCGGGTAATAAAGCAAACCATTAGCAGTCGGCTTGACGAAGAATACTCCTCACAAGATAGGCAGACACACTCCACAGTCACTTTTACTGGAGCTCCACACACACACACACCTGTCAACAGTCCGCCATCTTGAATCTCAAAAGTGTCAGAAGTGGGATTTGTGATTCTTTTGTGAAAGACACATTTCTTGGAAATAACCCTGCAGTGGATTCATGGATTAAAGTGTGTGTGTGAAAAAAAAAAAATGAAATAACCCTGCTGATTCACGGATTATTATCTTCATGTGATTATTCACGGATTATTATCTTCATGTGATTATTCACGGATTATTATCTTCATGTGATTATTCACGGATTAAAATCTTCATGTGATTATTCACGGATTATTATCTTCATGTGATTATTCACGGATTAAAATCTTCATGTGATTATTCACGGATTAAAATCTTCATGTGATTATTCACGGATTAAAATCTTCATGTGATTGTGACAACGTGCAACAAGAAGAAAGAAGAGGAACTGAAGAAACTAGACAACGTACAACAAGAAGAAAGAAGAGGAACTGAAGAAACTAGACAACGTACAACAAGAAGAAAGAAGAAGAACCGAAGAAATTAGAAGAAGCATAGTAGCCTGGAGGTGATTTTTATAAACTTTATTGACTTTTGATACATGTTTTATACATAGCTGTAGCTGATATCGTTGAAGAAGAGGATTTTACAAGAAGGAGATGTCTTTTGACTTTTATACCGGATGAAGAATGACTTTTCTTCAAAAGTGACTTTTTACAGAGATTCTGCTTAGATTGGACTTGATTGATTTCTGCAAAAGAAGAAAAGAAAGTATTAACAATGATGAATCCTGAACAATTTTATGAACAGTATCTACGTGATGAAGAAACTGAGGGAGCAGAATTTCCGATGGGAGGAAATAGTCATAATTCTACTGGAGGTGTTCAAGAACTAACAGTAACAGACAAGACATACAAAGGATCAAGTAGAAGAGGTCTACAAATGAAACCACAACTTTTCGATGGGAGTGATGACTTTGAGACATACTTAGATCAGTTTGAATGTATTGCTGATTTAGGTGGTTGGACACTGAGAGAAAGAACACTCACTCTTGGAGCCTGTTTGAAAGGACAAGCCAGAAGATTCTACGCTGGACTAGCACCTCATGAGAAAAGAGAATATGCCAGTCTTATATTTCAACTACGACAGAGATTTGGCACAGCATCCAGACATGGGGTGTACTGGACCACACAGTTTGAAAACAGAAAAAGACTACCAAATGAAGGATTGGCAGACTTTTCTGATGAACTTCTGCTACTTGCACAAAGGGCATATCCAAATGTTGGGTCATCAACTCAACATCAACTTGCACTACAGCAATGGTATAAAAATATGAGTCCAGACATAAAATGGCGATGTTTGGAGAGAAACTGTCAAACCATTCGAGAAGCTGAAGAGGTGGCTGACATGTATGAAGCTATCATGGTACCACAGAAAAAGAAAATCTTCATGGTCAACGGAGAAGAATCAACGATGATAAATTCTTCACCGGAGACATCTGCTCGAAATCGTCAACAACAACAGAAGGGAGACAGACGGTGCTGGACATGTAATGGGACTACACATTTGTCCAGAGACTGCAGACAGAGAACACAATTTTGCACATGTTGTAAACGCTCTGACCACAGTTTGAAAGACTGTAATTTGTACAGGAAGTGCAAAGAACAGGAAAAATTTGAAACTCAACCAACCCACAACGGACGTTCTCAACAGAGAAGAGAGGGAAACGAGAACCGCCGATTTTAAAGGGTCGAGAATCGGTAAATCGACGAAGACCCAACATGAAGAAAGAAGAAACTACGGAACAGAAAAACAGGGAAGATACTCAACGCTACATGAAGAAAGAAGAAATTACGAAACAGGAAAACAGGGAGGATACTCAACCGAGTCAACGCAACATGAAGAAAGAAGAAACTACGGAACAGGAAAACAAAGAGAAAGAAGATAAAACACAAGAAGATGTTCCAAGAAGAATTGGTGTATCGGGATCAAAAATTAGTGATACTGACAATGGAATGTATACTTCTGTATTGGTAGAGAACCAAGAAAAAGTCAACTTTCTAGTTGATTGTGGAAGCACTACAACTCTTCTTTCTACGTCAGTTTTTGATAAACTTAACAAAAACAGTATTTCACCTCTTCAAGTGTCTACTCCATTAGTTGCTGTGAATGGTCAAGCAATTAAGCAACAGGGATCAGCAGTGTTTAAAATCACGTTGGGACAAAGCACATTTGAACATGTGATTATAGTCTGTGACATTCCAGTTGATGGTATTCTAGGGCAAGACTTTCTTCTGAAACATTGCTGTCAAATCGACTTCAAAAAGTTGAAAATACAACTTCAAAATGACACACTTTCCTGTTGTATTGGAAGACATGAAATGATTGGCCAAATTCAAGCAACTTCTACAACAAATCTACCTGCACATACTGTGAGATGGATTTCAGTGCAAATACCAGAAAGAGAACACTTGAATCAACTGTTGTACATGGAACCACTTTCTACAATTGTACACAACAGAGGTATTGTTCTACTACCAGCATTGACACAAAGCAAAGTCAACCTTGTTGCAAAAATAGTGAACACTACTGACAAAGATGTGGTATTGTACCCAAATCAACAACTTGGAAGATGTGAATCTGTGTATGAACAACAACCAGAAGAGGTGAGATCTACAAACATTACAAAAGAAGATAACAGAAGTGATCAGATTCCTGAACATCTACAAGACCTGTTGAAAAGAAGTACAGAACATTTAGAGCCTCATCAAGTACAGAGTTTGAAACAGCTGTTGATACGATATCAAGACGTTTTTGCCACATCATCTGATGACATGGGTTTGACAGATAAAGCTACTCATGAAATCAATACAAGAGAAGCAAGGCCAGTCAAACTACCACCCCGGCAACAACCTTTGGCATTAGCGAAAGCAGAAAAAGAAGAAGTGGAGAAGATGTTGAAAAGAAATGTCATTGAACCATCAAACAGTAGTTGGTCATCTCCAGTTACTCTCATCAGGAAGAAAGATGGAACAATACGATTCTGCGTAGACTATAGACGTCTAAACGACAAAACAGTGTCAGATGCCTATCCTCTCCCAAGAATTGACACATGTCTTGACGCACTAGCTGGAAATCATTGGTTTTCAACAGTAGATCTACAAAGTGGATTCTCGAAAATTCCACTAGATGAACATTCCAAAGAGAAAACTGCGTTCGCTACATCTATGGGACTTTTCCACTTCAACGTACTGCTATTTGGTCTATCAAACTCACCAGCTACGTTTGAAAGACTCAGTCATGGAAAACGTACTCAGACTCAGAGGCCTACAATGGGAATAATGTCTGCTGCTTGTAGACGATACCATTGTTCCAAGTAAAACATTTGAAGAAGGCATTGAAAGACTGGGACGTGTGCTACAAAGATTCAAAGATGCAAAGTTGAAACTCAAGCCATCGAAATGCAACTTGTTCCAAAAGGAAATTCAGTTTCTTGGTCATGTTGTTAGCAAAAATGGAGTGAAAACTGATCCAGAGAAAATCAAAGCAGTGAATGAATGGCCTACACCAAAATCAACAAAGGAAGTTCGAAGTGGCACTGGTCTCAGTGGCTGCTATCGTCGGTACGTCCGAGATTTTGCCAAAATTGCAAAACCATTACATCAAGCATGCGAGAAAAATCGGCATTTTGAATGGACTTCGGATTGTCAAGATTCTTTCAAAACACTGAAAGAAAAACTCACTACAGCACCGATTTTAGCCTATCCATTACCTGACGCAACTTTCATTTTGGACACTGATGCTAGTGACACAGCTGTGGGAGCAGTACTTTCTCAAATACAAGAAGGCCAAGAAAAAGTCATTGCCTACATGAGTAAAGCTCATGGGAAAGCTGAGCAAAACTATTGTGTAACTAGAAAAGAACTACTAGCAGTAGTGGAAGCACTGAAGAAATTTCATCACTATCTGTATGGACAGAAGGTGACCATACGAACTGATAACGCTGCTGTGAGTTGGATGAAAAATCTGAAGAATCCTAGCGGTCAAACAGCAAGATGGTTACAGGAACTGGGAACATATGATCTGAATGTTGTTCATCGTGCTGGGTTGAAACATTCCAATGCAGATGCTTTGAGCAGAAAACCCTGTACATCATGCTTGAGACAACAACAAAGGGATCAAGAAACAATGAAAGAAGAAAACTTTGTTGCATGTACTTTGATACAACCGAGAACCAAGAATGATGAACTAAGACCTACAGCAGTTCAATTCTCTTTCTCTGACAACCTCAGTTCCGAAGACAAGTCAACAGCAGTACAATTCTCTTTCTCTGATATCCTCAGTTCTGCAAGCAAGCAAGTCAAGCAAGAAAACCACAAAATAGCTATGATTGTGGAGGATGAACAGAAACCGTCATGCAGTAAAACTCTAGACTCATCATCAAGTACAGACAAACCTGATTTTGAAGTCAGATTTCATCCATTATCTCTGGATGGATGGAATGCAGAAGAACTTAGCAAAGCTCAACTTGAAGATCAAGATATTGAACCACTTCTATCTGCGAAGATGAAATCAAAGGAGCGACCAAAATGGGCAGATCTCTCTACAAAACGCTCTCAGGCAAAAACACTTTGGGTTCAGTGGGACAGACTATGTATAGTAGATGGTATTCTCTACAGAAAGCGTCTTGAGAATGATAAAGATGCAGGACTACAAATGATCGTACCTGAGTCAAAGCAAGAAGATGTTATGAAGAATCATCACGACGTTCCCACCGCTGGTCATCTTGGATCTGAAAAGACAGGAGAGAGAATAAAACAGTCATATTATTGGCCAGCCATGGATGATTGTATCAAACGCTACTGTGTACAATGTGATAAGTGTGCTGCTCGAAAATCTCATCAAAAACGTGTTCCACTTGGACATTGTGGAGTTGGTGAACCTCTGGAACGAGTGAATCTAGACATATATATGTGACCCTCCACCACGGGATGAGTCGCATGTTACCTTTGCATGATTTTCATATTTTTACATTTTCCTAATGAGTTTTTTATGCTCTATCCAGTGGTGAAAACCGTTTTAGAAAAGAGCGAAAACTGTTTGAGTTATAAGCCTGTGACTAAGGTGACTCTCACACTGTTACCAAACATTCCCCGGACTTATATTAAGTCTAGCGCAGAACCGCGGGAGGTGACTTGCGACTCATTTCGTGGTGGAGGGTCACATATGTGGACCTTTTCCCAAAACAGTGATGGGAAACACACATATTTTGGTCATCACAGATCAATTCACACGATGGACAGAAGCAATACCAATTCCAAATCAAGAAGCAAAGACGGTAGCACAAGCCTTCATAACCCATTTCGCAAGCAGATTTGGGTATCCACTAACACTATACACTGATCAGGGCACAAACTTTGAATCAGTGTTATTCAAGGAAATGTGTAATCTAGTGGGGATAAACAAGACCAGATCTACAAGCATGCGGCCTCAAGCAAATGGAATTGTAGAACGATTCAACAGAACACTGGCTGCTATGTTAACAGCGTACTGCGAAAACAACCAGAAAAGCTGGGATATCTACCTACCTCTGCTGGCCTCAGCATACAGATCGTCGGTTCACTGCAGTACAGGTATAACTCCAAATCGAATGATGCTGGGACGTGAGGCGAGACTACCGATGTCACTGGTGTTTGGGCGACCTGGAGCTGAAGAAGATGTTTCCCCAGATGTCTACACTGCAAACCTGGAACAGATATTTCAAAAAGTACATGAACATGCGCGGAAACATTTAAAGTCTGGTTGTTCAACCCTGTCAGGAAGATAGGTGTGTGTACTAAAATGACGTCAAAATGGAAAGGACCGTATATCATCACCAACAAGATTGATGATTTGACATACCTTATTAAAACTAGACCAAAGAAAGATTCAAAGGCGTATCACATTGACAGACTATTACCTTATAAAGGAAAGAATGTGCCGACGTGGATGGAGAAGTGGAGACTGAACTGTTCATAACTTCGCCTTGTTTCCCTGGAACATAACGATGACATTGTGCAAAAGATAGTCATTCATAAACAGTATTTTCATATACGTCTTTCGTATGGATTGTGTTAGTTAGTATGATGGGCTGGTTTCGAGACGTATATATCCCTGTGTGACAATAATGTGAGGCACTAGGCCAAGATAATTATTCAAACTGGACAGGTAGAGTTCTCAAGGAGTCGAGTTATTGTTAGGCGATGTGAAAATGGTAAAGCACGAAGGTACTGTAGCAGGCATTTCAATCCTAACAATGTTACTCGGTCTCGGTTAGTTTTAGAAGATAAGTGGGTAATACAAGATGTATTGTAGTATGGACGGTTGACAGATATGAAAATATTGACTATGAATAACTTAATTAGCGCAATACGATATTAATGTGTTACAGATGGAACAAGTACCAGTTTATGAAAATATCAGTGATGTTTCCGTAAATGAGGAAAGTCTGGAGAAGGAGCAAAAGAAAACAGACTTGCCTCAGGCACCAAAATTACACCCTGTCATGGTATATCTACCCTTGGATGAGGTCATGGCACTCGCACAAGTGCAGACGACAAATTCATTTGTCTCATCCGTGATTAAAAGAAAAGACGGGAAGACAACAATCATCCTGAAATACAAGAAAATAGAGTAACAAGAACAGAAGAATGTGAATAATTCACTCAAGTTTTAATTTCAATTTCAGTTTCTATGTTCTAGTTCTGGTACTGGTAGTTACAGTTACAGGAGAATATGTTTTAAAATATATAGATTATGCGGAGCATAATGTTAGAAAGCGGGGGTGCATGTAATGGATGGCCCTATTAGTATTATCCAGAAACTTTAACCTGAACATTAGTAGATCTAACTTTTGCACTGAGAAACATGTGATACAGATCTAAAAGTGTTCTTCATTGAGACATAGATATCCCTTGACACATCTATGATTGAGACAAGTGAAAGACTGAGAGACTTGTGGACAAATGTTACGATATTAACTGTGTTAGGTTGTACTCACCAGAAAATCACTGCACAGTTCGTAGCAGGAAACTTTCGCTGACTAGTTTATGTAGTTTTTATTCGGAATTGTGTGTGTATCGATCGCATTCTTATGAGACGAACACAATGGAACGTAATCTTCTCTTCGATGACGCCATTTTAGATGACATGTTATTCGAGATCTCATCGAAGAAGAACGATAAAAGAATATTGTGTTATGAAATGTGCATGTGAATATTACTGCATGCATTTTAGAATTGATTCATTATTGATAAGATAATGATTGAGTGAAAGGAAACAGAGATTTAGTTGGTAAGATAAATTGTTTGTATGTTGTTAGAGGTTACCTAGAGAAACTTAAACAAACACTTTTTGGTCGCTTTGACTTGAGAAGGTGTTATACGAGATCTCATCGAAGCAGAACGATAGAAGAATGTTGTGTTATGAAATGTGCATGTAAATATGGTTATGCATTTTAGAAATAATTCATTATTGATAGGATAATGATTGAGTGAAAGTAAAATAGAGATTTAGTTCGGTAGGATAAATTGTTTGAGCGTTGTTAGAAGTTACCTAGAGAAACGTAAACAAACATCCTCGATCGCCTTGACTCTAAGACGATCGAGAGTGTCGGTTCGTTGCTAAAGGTACGAGACAACTGAAGAAGAGAAGGAGAATCAAGGTATGTTGTTTATGTTGTTAGGACATGTATTGGGGTAACGTAGACAGTCAGGGGAGATCGTTATAGACGATCGAAGCGTTAGCGGTAGCTAGAGGTAACAGGTAAACAAACAAGGAAGGGGATAAATAGAGAAGGGAAAGGAGAAATCGAGGTTCTAGTGCGAGGTTCTATCTATTGTTGTATTCTAGTGCTTCTTCGAGACGGGGATTAGGCTATGCTGAAAGAAGAAATCAGGGCTATGGAGGGATGTTGTTCTAGAACAAGAAACCAGGGACAAGAGAAATCTATGCTATGGTAGTTAAAGACGGTACTTCTTTGAGACGGGAGAAAGGTGATTCTAGACGGTACTTCTTCGAGACGGGAGAAAGGTGGTTCTAGACGGTACTTCTTCGAGACGGGAGAAGGAGCAGATTTACTGTATGACAATTGTCATTCATATTTTAGATGTGAATGAATGATATAATGCATTGAGATTCGATAAGAATTCATTCAGATGATTAAATCTGAATCTTGAAACCCGCAACAAGTTGTTTCTTCTTTTTGTTCTTCGTCTTCATTCACACACACAACAACAAACAATCAGCGAGAGCAAACAGCCCTCGGCATTTCATTACAATATACATATATATATACGGCTTCTCTGTGTGTGTGTGTGTTTGTGTGTGTGTGTGGGCAACACCTGTGGATTGTAGAGTTCTGTTTGTGATGT